>NC_080034.1:2952299-3255329 GCF_030020395.1 Manis pentadactyla
GAATGTAAAGAAGTAATAACCACCTAAGGAGGGAAGTTTGGACCCTCAAATAAACACTTCACTCCACAACACACTCTTTGTTCCCAACTGCTCCTGTTCAGAAATAGGTGTTCCTTTATATTTGTCCCTGCACCTATCAGCAGTGATCACGCCGATGTCCCTCAAACATGGTGGTGTGCAAAGAACCAAGTACACTTTTCTTTCGACAACCGGACCATACGAAGGATACTTGTGGACTTCAGGGATCACTTACTCACTGAATGTGGCTAAATAAAGTCACCAAGCGAGCAGGAAGTATAAGATTACAGAGGACAGAGATACAGGTTCAAGTCCTTTCACCTCCATTTACTGGTTTTGTAAGCACACGCGGCTGACTCTACCTGAAAGTGTATCGGTGAACACAGTGCTCTCCTTATGGCTTAGTTACCTTGCAAGATTTCTGGAAGCATATTGTAGGGAAGAGACATAGGCTATGTTGTTAACTGTTCTGTACAGAAGGATAGATGGGCAGAGAAAAAGATGATTGATTCATAGATAGATAGGTACACAGATGACAGATGAGAGATAGATAGATAGGTACATAGATTGATAGATGATAGACATCATAGATAGATGATAGGAAGATAGATAGATACATAGATACATACATACATACACACTTACATACATACATACATACATAGACAGACAGACCATTAGATAGATAGGTACAGATACATATCGATTGACACAAAGCTATTGTTCATAACCAGGAGTTGAATGGTGAATAACATAGCTAAACTACAAACAAAAAGGAAGAATGAAATTAAGTTTAAAAAGTTCAGTAAGCAGCCTTAAGAAGAAAACAAATACTACCATTTGCAATGACCTGGATGGAGCTAGACGGTAGTATGTTCAGAGAAATAGGCCAGGCGGAGAAAGACAAGTACCAAGTGTTTTCACTCATGTGTGGAGTATAACAACAAAGAAAAACTGAAGGAAAAAAACAGCAGCAGACTCACAGAAACCGAGAGTTGACTAAAAGTTACCAAAGGGAAAAAGACAGGGCAGGTTGGGTCTGAACGGAGGGATAAGTGTGAGGAGAAAGAATGGGGGCATTAGTTTTAGCATGTATAATGCTTGGGGTCGAGGGGGCATTGGGAGTGCTGTACAACACAGAGAAGGCTATTAGAGATCATATAGCATCTTACTACTCACTGATGGACAGGGACGGTAACGGGGTCTGTTGCGAGGGACATGGTGAAGGGGTCTACAGCATCCAACTACGCAGATCGACAGCGACTGAAGAGGTTTTCCAGGGGTACTTGGTGAAGGGGGAAGCATAGTAAACATAATGTTCTTCAAGTGATTTTAGCTTAATGATAAAAAAAATTCTTTAAGTGCAGTAAGTGCACAGCTCTGAATCATCAGAATAAAAGGTCAGGGACTGAGTGCAGCAAACAAAAGACACAGGGTTAAAAGAAGGGATGAAAACTCAAGACACCTACGTGCTTACTTACAGGAGACTCACTTGAGATCCAAGGACACAGACAAACTACAAGCCGAAGGTGTGTGGACAAGTTCTCTACACGAGTGAAACTGAAAAACAAAACAATCAAACAAATGGATTCTGTTTGAGTCCCATGGGACAGTCAGAAGAAAATAGCCCTATCTGGCCACCGTGAATTCTTTTTGTTTGGTTTCAGCCGTTCCCAGCCATTGATTTAGTGGTGCAGCAACATACTTCTCATTTTCTCTCACCTCAACAACTGAGTTGCTGTAATAATAAGCATCTGGGCCTTTGAAATCAGTGGGTTTTATGATGTTCACGAATGTGAAGATCTAATAACCACCTAAAGAGGGAAGTTTGGACACTCAATTAAACACGTCACCCCACAATACACTCTTAGCTCCCAACTGCTCCTGTCTAGAAATTGGTGTTCCTTTTTATTTGACCCTCCGTCCTATCGGCGGTGATCACGCTGATGTCCTTCAAACATGGTGGTGAGCAAAGAACAAGTTTACTTTTCTCACGACAACAGGCCCAGAGGAATGATACTTGTGGTCTTCAGGGATCACTTAGTCAAAGAATGTGGCTAAATACAGACAGTTAGTTAGAAGGAGATAAAGAGGACAGAGGATAGAGACACGGGTTCAAGTCCCGGCACCACCATTTCCTGGTTTTGTAGGTACACGCGGCCGACACGACCGGCAAGTGTCTCGTTGAACCCAGTGCTCTCTCTAAAGCCTAGATACTTTGCAGGATTTTGGAAGCATAGTGTAGGAAAGTGATATAGGATATATCGTTAACTTTTCTGTACACAAGGACAGATGGGCAGACAGAAAGATGATTGATTGATTGATTGATTGATAAATAGATAGACAGACAGATAGATAGATATAGGTACATATCGATTAACACAAAGCTACTGCTCATAACCAGGAGAGCAATGGTGAAAGCACATAGCGAAACTACAAACAAAAAAGAAGAATGAAATCCAGTTTAAAAAGTGCAGTAGGCAGCCATAAGAAGAAAACAAATCCTATAATTTGCAATAAGGTGGATGGAGCTAGAAGGTATAATGCTCAGTCAAATATTCAAGGAGGAGAAATACATGTACCAAATGATTTCACTCATCTGTGGAGTATGATAACAAAGAAAAACTGAAGGAAAAGACAGCAGCAGACTCACAGAACCCGAGAGTGGACTAACAGTTACCAAAAAGAAAGGGACTGGGTAGGGTTTGTGGGAAGTTAGTAATAAGGGCTTGGAAAAAGAATGGGGGCATTAGCATTAGCATGTATAGTGTGTAACTTGGAGGGTCATTTGTACGGCTGCATAACACAGAGAAGACATGTAGTGATTCTACAGCATCTTAGTACACGCTGACGGACAGCGACTGTAACTGCCTTTGCCGGGGACTTGGTGAAGCGTGTAGACTGGAAAACATAATGTTCTGCATGTGTTTGTATATTAATGAGAACAAAAAATATTTCAAAGTGCAGTAAGAGCACAGCTCTCAAATATCAGAATAAAAGTACAGGCTTTGAGTGCTCCAATCAAAAGACACAGTGTTAGAAGAACTGATGAAAACTCAAGACCTAATACGTGCTCCCTTACTGGAGACTCACTTGAGATCCAAGGACACAGACAAACTACAAGCTGAAGGGGCGGGGACAGATTACCTATACAAGTGAAAATAAGAAACAAACAAACAAATGAATTCTGTTTGAGTCCCCAGAGAGAGTCAGTAGAAAATAGCCCTATTAGCCACCGTGAATTCTTTTTGTTTGATTTCAGCAGTGCTCAGGCAAAGATTTAGCGGTGCAGCAAGTTCCTTCTCATTTCCTCTCACCTCAACAAATGAATTGCTGTAATAATATGCATCTGGGCTTTTAAAATCATTGCTTTTTATGATGTTCACGAATGTAAAGAAGTAATAACCACCTAAGGAGGGAAGTTTGGACCCTCAAATAAACACTTCACTCCACAACACACTCTTTGTTCCCAACTGCTCCTGTTCAGAAATAGGTGTTCCTTTATATTTGTCCCTGCACCTATCAGCAGTGATCACGCCGATGTCCCTCAAACATGGTGGTGTGCAAAGAACCAAGTACACTTTTCTTTCGACAACCGGACCATACGAAGGATACTTGTGGACTTCAGGGATCACTTACTCACTGAATGTGGCTAAATAAAGTCACCAAGCGAGCAGGAAGTATAAGATTACAGAGGACAGAGATACAGGTTCAAGTCCTTTCACCTCCATTTACTGGTTTTGTAAGCACACGCGGCTGACTCTACCTGAAAGTGTATCGGTGAACACAGTGCTCTCCTTATGGCTTAGTTACCTTGCAAGATTTCTGGAAGCATATTGTAGGGAAGAGACATAGGCTATGTTGTTAACTGTTCTGTACAGAAGGATAGATGGGCAGAGAAAAAGATGATTGATTCATAGATAGATAGGTACACAGATGACAGATGAGAGATAGATAGATAGGTACATAGATTGATAGATGATAGACATCATAGATAGATGATAGGAAGATAGATAGATACATAGATACATACATACATACACACTTACATACATACATACATACATAGACAGACAGACCATTAGATAGATAGGTACAGATACATATCGATTGACACAAAGCTATTGTTCATAACCAGGAGTTGAATGGTGAATAACATAGCTAAACTACAAACAAAAAGGAAGAATGAAATTAAGTTTAAAAAGTTCAGTAAGCAGCCTTAAGAAGAAAACAAATACTACCATTTGCAATGACCTGGATGGAGCTAGACGGTAGTATGTTCAGAGAAATAGGCCAGGCGGAGAAAGACAAGTACCAAGTGTTTTCACTCATGTGTGGAGTATAACAACAAAGAAAAACTGAAGGAAAAAAACAGCAGCAGACTCACAGAAACCGAGAGTTGACTAAAAGTTACCAAAGGGAAAAAGACAGGGCAGGTTGGGTCTGAACGGAGGGATAAGTGTGAGGAGAAAGAATGGGGGCATTAGTTTTAGCATGTATAATGCTTGGGGTCGAGGGGGCATTGGGAGTGCTGTACAACACAGAGAAGGCTATTAGAGATCATATAGCATCTTACTACTCACTGATGGACAGGGACGGTAACGGGGTCTGTTGCGAGGGACATGGTGAAGGGGTCTACAGCATCCAACTACGCAGATCGACAGCGACTGAAGAGGTTTTCCAGGGGTACTTGGTGAAGGGGGAAGCATAGTAAACATAATGTTCTTCAAGTGATTTTAGCTTAATGATAAAAAAAATTCTTTAAGTGCAGTAAGTGCACAGCTCTGAATCATCAGAATAAAAGGTCAGGGACTGAGTGCAGCAAACAAAAGACACAGGGTTAAAAGAAGGGATGAAAACTCAAGACACCTACGTGCTTACTTACAGGAGACTCACTTGAGATCCAAGGACACAGACAAACTACAAGCCGAAGGTGTGTGGACAAGTTCTCTACACGAGTGAAACTGAAAAACAAAACAATCAAACAAATGGATTCTGTTTGAGTCCCATGGGACAGTCAGAAGAAAATAGCCCTATCTGGCCACCGTGAATTCTTTTTGTTTGGTTTCAGCCGTTCCCAGCCATTGATTTAGTGGTGCAGCAACATACTTCTCATTTTCTCTCACCTCAACAACTGAGTTGCTGTAATAATAAGCATCTGGGCCTTTGAAATCAGTGGGTTTTATGATGTTCACGAATGTGAAGATCTAATAACCACCTAAAGAGGGAAGTTTGGACACTCAATTAAACACGTCACCCCACAATACACTCTTAGCTCCCAACTGCTCCTGTCTAGAAATTGGTGTTCCTTTTTATTTGACCCTCCGTCCTATCGGCGGTGATCACGCTGATGTCCTTCAAACATGGTGGTGAGCAAAGAACAAGTTTACTTTTCTCACGACAACAGGCCCAGAGGAATGATACTTGTGGTCTTCAGGGATCACTTAGTCAAAGAATGTGGCTAAATACAGACAGTTAGTTAGAAGGAGATAAAGAGGACAGAGGATAGAGACACGGGTTCAAGTCCCGGCACCACCATTTCCTGGTTTTGTAGGTACACGCGGCCGACACGACCGGCAAGTGTCTCGTTGAACCCAGTGCTCTCTCTAAAGCCTAGATACTTTGCAGGATTTTGGAAGCATAGTGTAGGAAAGTGATATAGGATATATCGTTAACTTTTCTGTACACAAGGACAGATGGGCAGACAGAAAGATGATTGATTGATTGATTGATTGATAAATAGATAGACAGACAGATAGATAGATATAGGTACATATCGATTAACACAAAGCTACTGCTCATAACCAGGAGAGCAATGGTGAAAGCACATAGCGAAACTACAAACAAAAAAGAAGAATGAAATCCAGTTTAAAAAGTGCAGTAGGCAGCCATAAGAAGAAAACAAATCCTATAATTTGCAATAAGGTGGATGGAGCTAGAAGGTATAATGCTCAGTCAAATATTCAAGGAGGAGAAATACATGTACCAAATGATTTCACTCATCTGTGGAGTATGATAACAAAGAAAAACTGAAGGAAAAGACAGCAGCAGACTCACAGAACCCGAGAGTGGACTAACAGTTACCAAAAAGAAAGGGACTGGGTAGGGTTTGTGGGAAGTTAGTAATAAGGGCTTGGAAAAAGAATGGGGGCATTAGCATTAGCATGTATAGTGTGTAACTTGGAGGGTCATTTGTACGGCTGCATAACACAGAGAAGACATGTAGTGATTCTACAGCATCTTAGTACACGCTGACGGACAGCGACTGTAACTGCCTTTGCCGGGGACTTGGTGAAGCGTGTAGACTGGAAAACATAATGTTCTGCATGTGTTTGTATATTAATGAGAACAAAAAATATTTCAAAGTGCAGTAAGAGCACAGCTCTCAAATATCAGAATAAAAGTACAGGCTTTGAGTGCTCCAATCAAAAGACACAGTGTTAGAAGAACTGATGAAAACTCAAGACCTAATACGTGCTCCCTTACTGGAGACTCACTTGAGATCCAAGGACACAGACAAACTACAAGCTGAAGGGGCGGGGACAGATTACCTATACAAGTGAAAATAAGAAACAAACAAACAAATGAATTCTGTTTGAGTCCCCAGAGAGAGTCAGTAGAAAATAGCCCTATTAGCCACCGTGAATTCTTTTTGTTTGATTTCAGCAGTGCTCAGGCAAAGATTTAGCGGTGCAGCAAGTTCCTTCTCATTTCCTCTCACCTCAACAAATGAATTGCTGTAATAATATGCATCTGGGCTTTTAAAATCATTGCTTTTTATGATGTTCACGAATGTAAAGAAGTAATAACCACCTAAGGAGGGAAGTTTGGACCCTCAAATAAACACTTCACTCCACAACACACTCTTTGTTCCCAACTGCTCCTGTTCAGAAATAGGTGTTCCTTTATATTTGTCCCTGCACCTATCAGCAGTGATCACGCCGATGTCCCTCAAACATGGTGGTGTGCAAAGAACCAAGTACACTTTTCTTTCGACAACCGGACCATACGAAGGATACTTGTGGACTTCAGGGATCACTTACTCACTGAATGTGGCTAAATAAAGTCACGAAGCGAGCAGGAAGTATAAGATTACAGAGGACAGAGATACAGGTTCAAGTCCTTTCACCTCCATTTACTGGTTTTGTAAGCACACGCGGCTGACTCTACCTGAAAGTGTATCGGTGAACACAGTGCTCTCCTTATGGCTTAGTTACCTTGCAAGATTTCTGGAAGCATATTGTAGGGAAGAGACATAGGCTATGTTGTTAACTGTTCTGTACAGAAGGATAGATGGGCAGAGAAAAAGATGATTGATTCATAGATAGATAGGTACACAGATGACAGATGAGAGATAGATAGATAGGTACATAGATTGATAGATGATAGACATCATAGATAGATGATAGGAAGAAAGATAGATACATAGATACATACATACATACACACTTACATACATACATACATACATAGACAGACAGACCATTAGATAGATAGGTACAGATACATATCGATTGACACAAAGCTATTGTTCATAACCAGGAGTTGAATGGTGAATAACATAGCTAAACTACAAACAAAAAGGAAGAATGAAATTAAGTTTAAAAAGTTCAGTAAGCAGCCTTAAGAAGAAAACAAATACTACCATTTGCAATGACCTGGATGGAGCTAGACGGTAGTATGTTCAGAGAAATAGGCCAGGCGGAGAAAGACAAGTACCAAGTGTTTTCACTCATGTGTGGAGTATAACAACAAAGAAAAACTGAAGGAAAAAAACAGCAGCAGACTCACAGAAACCGAGAGTTGACTAAAAGTTACCAAAGGGAAAAGGACAGGGCAGGGTGGGTCTGAAGGGAGGGATAAGTGTGAGGAGAAAGAATGGGGGCATTAGTTTTAGCATGTATAATGCTTGGGGTCGAGGGGGCATTGGGAGTGCTGTACAACACAGAGAAGGCTATTAGAGATCATACAGCATCTTACTACTCACTGATGGACAGGGACGGTAACGGGGTCTGTTGCGAGGGACATGGTGAAGGGGTCTACAGCATCCAACTACGCAGATCGACAGCGACTGAAGAGTTTTTCCAGGGGTACTTGGTGAAGGGGGAAGCATAGTAAACATAATGTTCTTCAAGTGATTTTAGCTTAATGATAAAAAAAATTCTTTAAGTGCAGTAAGTGCACAGCTCTGAATCATCAGAATAAAAGGTCAGGGACTGAGTGCAGCAAACAAAAGACACAGGGTTAAAAGAAGAGATGAAAACTCAAGACACCTACGTGCTTACTTACAGGAGACTCACTTGAGATCCAAGGACACAGACAAACTACAAGCCGAAGGTGTGTGGACAAGTTCTCTACACGAGTGAAACTGAAAAACAAAACAATCAAACAAATGGATTCTGTTTGAGTCCCATGGGACAGTCAGAAGAAAATAGCCCTATCTGGCCACCGTGAATTCTTTTTGTTTGGTTTCAGCCGTTCCCAGCCATTGATTTAGTGGTGCAGCAACATACTTCTCATTTTCTCTCACCTCAACAACTGAGTTGCTGTAATAATAAGCATCTGGGCCTTTGAAATCAGTGGGTTTTATGATGTTCACGAATGTGAAGATCTAATAACCACCTAAAGAGGGAAGTTTGGACACTCAATTAAACACGTCACCCCACAATACACTCTTAGCTCCCAACTGCTCCTGTCTAGAAATTGGTGTTCCTTTTTATTTGACCCTCCGTCCTATCGGCGGTGATCACGCTGATGTCCTTCAAACATGGTGGTGAGCAAAGAACAAGTTTACTTTTCTCACGACAACAGGCCCAGAGGAATGATACTTGTGGTCTTCAGGGATCACTTAGTCAAAGAATGTGGCTAAATACAGACAGTTAGTTAGAAGGAGATAAAGAGGACAGAGGATAGAGACACGGGTTCAAGTCCCGGCACCACCATTTCCTGGTTTTGTAGGTACACGCGGCCGACACGACCGGCAAGTGTCTCGTTGAACCCAGTGCTCTCTCTAAAGCCTAGATACTTTGCAGGATTTTGGAAGCATAGTGTAGGAAAGTGATATAGGATATATCGTTAACTTTTCTGTACACAAGGACAGATGGGCAGACAGAAAGATGATTGATTGATTGATTGATTGATAAATAGATAGACAGACAGATAGATAGATATAGGTACATATCGATTAACACAAAGCTACTGCTCATAACCAGGAGAGCAATGGTGAAAGCACATAGCGAAACTACAAACAAAAAAGAAGAATGAAATCCAGTTTAAAAAGTGCAGTAGGCAGCCATAAGAAGAAAACAAATCCTATAATTTGCAATAAGGTGGATGGAGCTAGAAGGTATAATGCTCAGTCAAATATTCAAGGAGGAGAAATACATGTACCAAATGATTTCACTCATCTGTGGAGTATGATAACAAAGAAAAACTGAAGGAAAAGACAGCAGCAGACTCACAGAACCCGAGAGTGGACTAACAGTTACCAAAAAGAAAGGGACTGGGTAGGGTTTGTGGGAAGTTAGTAATAAGGGCTTGGAAAAAGAATGGGGGCATTAGCATTAGCATGTATAGTGTGTAACTTGGAGGGTCATTTGTACGGCTGCATAACACAGAGAAGACATGTAGTGATTCTACAGCATCTTAGTACACGCTGACGGACAGCGACTGTAACTGCCTTTGCCGGGGACTTGGTGAAGCGTGTAGACTGGAAAACATAATGTTCTGCATGTGTTTGTATATTAATGAGAACAAAAAATATTTCAAAGTGCAGTAAGAGCACAGCTCTCAAATATCAGAATAAAAGTACAGGCTTTGAGTGCTCCAATCAAAAGACACAGTGTTAGAAGAACTGATGAAAACTCAAGACCTAATACGTGCTCCCTTACTGGAGACTCACTTGAGATCCAAGGACACAGACAAACTACAAGCTGAAGGGGCGGGGACAGATTACCTATACAAGTGAAAATAAGAAACAAACAAACAAATGAATTCTGTTTGAGTCCCCAGAGAGAGTCAGTAGAAAATAGCCCTATTAGCCACCGTGAATTCTTTTTGTTTGATTTCAGCAGTGCTCAGGCAAAGATTTAGCGGTGCAGCAAGTTCCTTCTCATTTCCTCTCACCTCAACAAATGAATTGCTGTAATAATATGCATCTGGGCTTTTAAAATCATTGCTTTTTATGATGTTCACGAATGTAAAGAAGTAATAACCACCTAAGGAGGGAAGTTTGGACCCTCAAATAAACACTTCACTCCACAACACACTCTTTGTTCCCAACTGCTCCTGTTCAGAAATAGGTGTTCCTTTATATTTGTCCCTGCACCTATCAGCAGTGATCACGCCGATGTCCCTCAAACATGGTGGTGTGCAAAGAACCAAGTACACTTTTCTTTCGACAACCGGACCATACGAAGGATACTTGTGGACTTCAGGGATCACTTACTCACTGGATGTGGCTAAATAAAGTCACCAAGCGAGCAGGAAGTATAAGAGGACAGAGGACAGAGATACAGGTTCAAGTCCTTTCACCTCCATTTACTGGTTTTGTAAGCACACGCGGCTGACTCTACCTGAAAGTGTATCGGTGAACACAGTGCTCTCCTTATGGCTTAGTTACCTTGCAAGATTTCTGGAAGCATATTGTAGGGAAGAGACATAGGCTATGTTGTTAACTGTTCTGTACAGAAGGATAGATGGGCAGAGAAAAAGATGATTGATTCATAGATAGATAGGTACACAGATGACAGATGAGAGATAGATAGATAGGTACATAGATTGATAGATGATAGACATCATAGATAGATGATAGGAAGAAAGATAGATACATAGATACATACATACATACACACTTACATACATACATACATACATAGACAGACAGACCATTAGATAGATAGGTACAGATACATATCGATTGACACAAAGCTATTGTTCATAACCAGGAGTTGAATGGTGAATAACATAGCTAAACTACGAACAAAAGGAAGAATGAAATTAAGTTTAAAAAGTTCAGTAAGCAGCCTTAAGAAGAAAACAAATACTACCATTTGCAATGACCTGGATGGAGCTAGACGGTAGTATGTTCAGAGAAATAGGCCAGGCGGAGAAAGACAAGTACCAAGTGTTTTCACTCATGTGTGGAGTATAACAACAAAGAAAAACTGAAGGAAAAAAACAGCAGCAGACTCACAGAAACCGAGAGTTGACTAAAAGTTACCAAAGGGAAAAGGACAGGGCAGGGTGGGTCTGAAGGGAGGGATAAGTGTGAGGAGAAAGAATGGGGGCATTAGTTTTAGCATGTATAATGCTTGGGGTCGAGGGGGCATTGGGAGTGCTGTACAACACAGAGAAGGCTATTAGAGATCATACAGCATCTTACTACTCACTGATGGACAGGGACGGTAACGGGGTCTGTTGCGAGGGACATGGTGAAGGGGTCTACAGCATCCAACTACGCAGATCGACAGCGACTGAAGAGTTTTTCCAGGGGTACTTGGTGAAGGGGGAAGCATAGTAAACATAATGTTCTTCAAGTGATTTTAGCTTAATGATAAAAAAAATTCTTTAAGTGCAGTAAGTGCACAGCTCTGAATCATCAGAATAAAAGGTCAGGGACTGAGTGCAGCAAACAAAAGACACAGGGTTAAAAGAAGAGATGAAAACTCAAGACACCTACGTGCTTACTTACAGGAGACTCACTTGAGATCCAAGGACACAGACAAACTACAAGCCGAAGGTGTGTGGACAAGTTCTCTACACGAGTGAAACTGAAAAACAAAACAATCAAACAAATGGATTCTGTTTGAGTCCCATGGGACAGTCAGAAGAAAATAGCCCTATCTGGCCACCGTGAATTCTTTTTGTTTGGTTTCAGCCGTTCCCAGCCATTGATTTAGTGGTGCAGCAACATACTTCTCATTTTCTCTCACCTCAACAACTGAGTTGCTGTAATAATAAGCATCTGGGCCTTTGAAATCAGTGGGTTTTATGATGTTCACGAATGTGAAGATCTAATAACCACCTAAAGAGGGAAGTTTGGACACTCAATTAAACACGTCACCCCACAATACACTCTTAGCTCCCAACTGCTCCTGTCTAGAAATTGGTGTTCCTTTTTATTTGACCCTCCGTCCTATCGGCGGTGATCACGCTGATGTCCTTCAAACATGGTGGTGAGCAAAGAACAAGTTTACTTTTCTCACGACAACAGGCCCAGAGGAATGATACTTGTGGTCTTCAGGGATCACTTAGTCAAAGAATGTGGCTAAATACAGACAGTTAGTTAGAAGGAGATAAAGAGGACAGAGGATAGAGACACGGGTTCAAGTCCCGGCACCACCATTTCCTGGTTTTGTAGGTACACGCGGCCGACACGACCGGCAAGTGTCTCGTTGAACCCAGTGCTCTCTCTAAAGCCTAGATACTTTGCAGGATTTTGGAAGCATAGTGTAGGAAAGTGATATAGGATATATCGTTAACTTTTCTGTACACAAGGACAGATGGGCAGACAGAAAGATGATTGATTGATTGATTGATTGATAAATAGATAGACAGACAGATAGATAGATATAGGTACATATCGATTAACACAAAGCTACTGCTCATAACCAGGAGAGCAATGGTGAAAGCACATAGCGAAACTACAAACAAAAAAGAAGAATGAAATCCAGTTTAAAAAGTGCAGTAGGCAGCCATAAGAAGAAAACAAATCCTATAATTTGCAATAAGGTGGATGGAGCTAGAAGGTATAATGCTCAGTCAAATATTCAAGGAGGAGAAATACATGTACCAAATGATTTCACTCATCTGTGGAGTATGATAACAAAGAAAAACTGAAGGAAAAGACAGCAGCAGACTCACAGAACCCGAGAGTGGACTAACAGTTACCAAAAAGAAAGGGACTGGGTAGGGTTTGTGGGAAGTTAGTAATAAGGGCTTGGAAAAAGAATGGGGGCATTAGCATTAGCATGTATAGTGTGTAACTTGGAGGGTCATTTGTACGGCTGCATAACACAGAGAAGACATGTAGTGATTCTACAGCATCTTAGTACACGCTGACGGACAGCGACTGTAACTGCCTTTGCCGGGGACTTGGTGAAGCGTGTAGACTGGAAAACATAATGTTCTGCATGTGTTTGTATATTAATGAGAACAAAAAATATTTCAAAGTGCAGTAAGAGCACAGCTCTCAAATATCAGAATAAAAGTACAGGCTTTGAGTGCTCCAATCAAAAGACACAGTGTTAGAAGAACTGATGAAAACTCAAGACCTAATACGTGCTCCCTTACTGGAGACTCACTTGAGATCCAAGGACACAGACAAACTACAAGCTGAAGGGGCGGGGACAGATTACCTATACAAGTGAAAATAAGAAACAAACAAACAAATGAATTCTGTTTGAGTCCCCAGAGAGAGTCAGTAGAAAATAGCCCTATTAGCCACCGTGAATTCTTTTTGTTTGATTTCAGCAGTGCTCAGGCAAAGATTTAGCGGTGCAGCAAGTTCCTTCTCATTTCCTCTCACCTCAACAAATGAATTGCTGTAATAATATGCATCTGGGCTTTTAAAATCATTGCTTTTTATGATGTTCACGAATGTAAAGAAGTAATAACCACCTAAGGAGGGAAGTTTGGACCCTCAAATAAACACTTCACTCCACAACACACTCTTTGTTCCCAACTGCTCCTGTTCAGAAATAGGTGTTCCTTTATATTTGTCCCTGCACCTATCAGCAGTGATCACGCCGATGTCCCTCAAACATGGTGGTGTGCAAAGAACCAAGTACACTTTTCTTTCGACAACCGGACCATACGAAGGATACTTGTGGACTTCAGGGATCACTTACTCACTGAATGTGGCTAAATAAAGTCACCAAGCGAGCAGGAAGTATAAGATTACAGAGGACAGAGATACAGGTTCAAGTCCTTTCACCTCCATTTACTGGTTTTGTAAGCACACGCGGCTGACTCTACCTGAAAGTGTATCGGTGAACACAGTGCTCTAGTTATGGCTTAGTTACCTTGCAAGATTTCTGGAAGCATATTGTAGGGAAGAGACATAGGCTATGTTGTTAACTGTTCTGTACAGAAGGATAGATGGGCAGAGAAAAAGATGATTGATTCATAGATAGATAGGTACACAGATGACAGATGAGAGATAGATAGATAGGTACATAGATTGATAGATGATAGACATCATAGATAGATGATAGGAAGATAGATAGATACATAGATACATACATACATACACACTTACATACATACATACATACATAGACAGACAGACCATTAGATAGATAGGTACAGATACATATCGATTGACACAAAGCTATTGTTCATAACCAGGAGTTGAATGGTGAATAACATAGCTAAACGACAAACAAAAAGGAAGAATGAAATTAAGTTTAAAAAGTTCAGTAAGCAGCCTTAAGAAGAAAACAAATACTACCATTTGCAATGACCTGGATGGAGCTAGACGGTAGTATGTTCAGAGAAATAGGCCAGGCGGAGAAAGACAAGTACCAAGTGTTTTCACTCATGTGTGGAGTATAACAACAAAGAAAAACTGAAGGAAAAAAACAGCAGCAGACTCACAGAAACCGAGAGTTGACTAAAAGTTACCAAAGGGAAAAAGACAGGGCAGGTTGGGTCTGAACGGAGGGATAAGTGTGAGGAGAAAGAATGGGGGCATTAGTTTTAGCATGTATAATGCTTGGGGTCGAGGGGGCATTGGGAGTGCTGTACAACACAGAGAAGGCTATTAGAGATCATACAGCATCTTACTACTCACTGATGGACAGGGACGGTAACGGGGTCTGTTGCGAGGGACATGGTGAAGGGGTCTACAGCATCCAACTACGCAGATCGACAGCGACTGAAGAGGTTTTCCAGGGGTACTTGGTGAAGGGGGAAGCATAGTAAACATAATGTTCTTCAAGTGATTTTAGCTTAATGATAAAAAAAATTCTTTAAGTGCAGTAAGTGCACAGCTCTGAATCATCAGAATAAAAGGTCAGGGACTGAGTGCAGCAAACAAAAGACACAGGGTTAAAAGAAGGGATGAAAACTCAAGACACCTACGTGCTTACTTACAGGAGACTCACTTGAGATCCAAGGACACAGACAAACTACAAGCCGAAGGTGTGTGGACAAGTTCTCTACACGAGTGAAACTGAAAAACAAAACAATCAAACAAATGGATTCTGTTTGAGTCCCATGGGACAGTCAGAAGAAAATAGCCCTATCTGGCCACCGTGAATTCTTTTTGTTTGGTTTCAGCCGTTCCCAGCCATTGATTTAGTGGTGCAGCAACATACTTCTCATTTTCTCTCACCTCAACAACTGAGTTGCTGTAATAATAAGCATCTGGGCCTTTGAAATCAGTGGGTTTTATGATGTTCACGAATGTGAAGATCTAATAACCACCTAAAGAGGGAAGTTTGGACACTCAATTAAACACGTCACCCCACAATACACTCTTAGCTCCCAACTGCTCCTGTCTAGAAATTGGTGTTCCTTTTTATTTGACCCTCCGTCCTATCGGCGGTGATCACGCTGATGTCCTTCAAACATGGTGGTGAGCAAAGAACAAGTTTACTTTTCTCACGACAACAGGCCCAGAGGAATGATACTTGTGGTCTTCAGGGATCACTTAGTCAAAGAATGTGGCTAAATACAGACAGTTAGTTAGAAGGAGATAAAGAGGACAGAGGATAGAGACACGGGTTCAAGTCCCGGCACCACCATTTCCTGGTTTTGTAGGTACACGCGGCCGACACGACCGGCAAGTGTCTCGTTGAACCCAGTGCTCTCTCTAAAGCCTAGATTCTTTGCAGGATTTTGGAAGCATAGTGTAGGAAAGTGATATAGGATATATCGTTAACTTTTCTGTACACAAGGACAGATGGGCAGACAGAAAGATGATTGATTGATTGATTGATTGATAAATAGATAGACAGACAGATAGATAGATATAGGTACATATCGATTAACACAAAGCTACTGCTCATAACCAGGAGAGCAATGGTGAAAGCACATAGCGAAACTACAAACAAAAAAGAAGAATGAAATCCAGTTTAAAAAGTGCAGTAGGCAGCCATAAGAAGAAAACAAATCCTATAATTTGCAATAAGGTGGATGGAGCTAGAAGGTATAATGCTCAGTCAAATATTCAAGGAGGAGAAATACATGTACCAAATGATTTCACTCATCTGTGGAGTATGATAACAAAGAAAAACTGAAGGAAAAGACAGCAGCAGACTCACAGAACCCGAGAGTGGACTAACAGTTACCAAAAAGAAAGGGACTGGGTAGGGTTTGTGGGAAGTTAGTAATAAGGGCTTGGAAAAAGAATGGGGGCATTAGCATTAGCATGTATAGTGTGTAACTTGGAGGGTCATTTGTACGGCTGCATAACACAGAGAAGACATGTAGTGATTCTACAGCATCTTAGTACACGCTGACGGACAGCGACTGTAACTGCCTTTGCCGGGGACTTGGTGAAGCGTGTAGACTGGAAAACATAATGTTCTGCATGTGTTTGTATATTAATGAGAACAAAAAATATTTCAAAGTGCAGTAAGAGCACAGCTCTCAAATATCAGAATAAAAGTACAGGCTTTGAGTGCTCCAATCAAAAGACACAGTGTTAGAAGAACTGATGAAAACTCAAGACCTAATACGTGCTCCCTTACTGGAGACTCACTTGAGATCCAAGGACACAGACAAACTACAAGCTGAAGGGGCGGGGACAGATTACCTATACAAGTGAAAATAAGAAACAAACAAACAAATGAATTCTGTTTGAGTCCCCAGAGAGAGTCAGTAGAAAATAGCCCTATTAGCCACCGTGAATTCTTTTTGTTTGATTTCAGCAGTGCTCAGGCAAAGATTTAGCGGTGCAGCAAGTTCCTTCTCATTTCCTCTCACCTCAACAAATGAATTGCTGTAATAATATGCATCTGGGCTTTTAAAATCATTGCTTTTTATGATGTTCACGAATGTAAAGAAGTAATAACCACCTAAGGAGGGAAGTTTGGACCCTCAAATAAACACTTCACTCCACAACACACTCTTTGTTCCCAACTGCTCCTGTTCAGAAATAGGTGTTCCTTTATATTTGTCCCTGCACCTATCAGCAGTGATCACGCCGATGTCCCTCAAACATGGTGGTGTGCAAAGAACCAAGTACACTTTTCTTTCGACAACCGGACCATACGAAGGATACTTGTGGACTTCAGGGATCACTTACTCACTGAATGTGGCTAAATAAAGTCACCAAGCGAGCAGGAAGTATAAGATTACAGAGGACAGAGATACAGGTTCAAGTCCTTTCACCTCCATTTACTGGTTTTGTAAGCACACGCGGCTGACTCTACCTGAAAGTGTATCGGTGAACACAGTGCTCTCCTTATGGCTTAGTTACCTTGCAAGATTTCTGGAAGCATATTGTAGGGAAGAGACATAGGCTATGTTGTTAACTGTTCTGTACAGAAGGATAGATGGGCAGAGAAAAAGATGATTGATTCATAGATAGATAGGTACACAGATGACAGATGAGAGATAGATAGATAGGTACATAGATTGATAGATGATAGACATCATAGATAGATGATAGGAAGAAAGATAGATACATAGATACATACATACATACACACTTACATACATACATACATACATAGACAGACAGACCATTAGATAGATAGGTACAGATACATATCGATTGACACAAAGCTATTGTTCATAACCAGGAGTTGAATGGTGAATAACATAGCTAAACGACAAACAAAAAGGAAGAATGAAATTAAGTTTAAAAAGTTCAGTAAGCAGCCTTAAGAAGAAAACAAATACTACCATTTGCAATGACCTGGATGGAGCTAGACGGTAGTATGTTCAGAGAAATAGGCCAGGCGGAGAAAGACAAGTACCAAGTGTTTTCACTCATGTGTGGAGTATAACAACAAAGAAAAACTGAAGGAAAAAAACAGCAGCAGACTCACAGAAACCGAGAGTTGACTAAAAGTTACCAAAGGGAAAAAGACAGGGCAGGTTGGGTCTGAACGGAGGGATAAGTGTGAGGAGAAAGAATGGGGGCATTAGTTTTAGCATGTATAATGCTTGGGGTCGAGGGGGCATTGGGAGTGCTGTACAACACAGAGAAGGCTATTAGAGATCATACAGCATCTTACTACTCACTGATGGACAGGGACGGTAACGGGGTCTGTTGCGAGGGACATGGTGAAGGGGTCTACAGCATCCAACTACGCAGATCGACAGCGACTGAAGAGGTTTTCCAGGGGTACTTGGTGAAGGGGGAAGCATAGTAAACATAATGTTCTTCAAGTGATTTTAGCTTAATGATAAAAAAAATTCTTTAAGTGCAGTAAGTGCACAGCTCTGAATCATCAGAATAAAAGGTCAGGGACTGAGTGCAGCAAACAAAAGACACAGGGTTAAAAGAAGGGATGAAAACTCAAGACACCTACGTGCTTACTTACAGGAGACTCACTTGAGATCCAAGGACACAGACAAACTACAAGCCGAAGGTGTGTGGACAAGTTCTCTACACGAGTGAAACTGAAAAACAAAACAATCAAACAAATGGATTCTGTTTGAGTCCCATGGGACAGTCAGAAGAAAATAGCCCTATCTGGCCACCGTGAATTCTTTTTGTTTGGTTTCAGCCGTTCCCAGCCATTGATTTAGTGGTGCAGCAACATACTTCTCATTTTCTCTCACCTCAACAACTGAGTTGCTGTAATAATAAGCATCTGGGCCTTTGAAATCAGTGGGTTTTATGATGTTCACGAATGTGAAGATCTAATAACCACCTAAAGAGGGAAGTTTGGACACTCAATTAAACACGTCACCCCACAATACACTCTTAGCTCCCAACTGCTCCTGTCTAGAAATTGGTGTTCCTTTTTATTTGACCCTCCGTCCTATCGGCGGTGATCACGCTGATGTCCTTCAAACATGGTGGTGAGCAAAGAACAAGTTTACTTTTCTCACGACAACAGGCCCAGAGGAATGATACTTGTGGTCTTCAGGGATCACTTAGTCAAAGAATGTGGCTAAATACAGACAGTTAGTTAGAAGGAGATAAAGAGGACAGAGGATAGAGACACGGGTTCAAGTCCCGGCACCACCATTTCCTGGTTTTGTAGGTACACGCGGCCGACACGACCGGCAAGTGTCTCGTTGAACCCAGTGCTCTCTCTAAAGCCTAGATTCTTTGCAGGATTTTGGAAGCATAGTGTAGGAAAGTGATATAGGATATATCGTTAACTTTTCTGTACACAAGGACAGATGGGCAGACAGAAAGATGATTGATTGATTGATTGATTGATAAATAGATAGACAGACAGATAGATAGATATAGGTACATATCGATTAACACAAAGCTACTGCTCATAACCAGGAGAGCAATGGTGAAAGCACATAGCGAAACTACAAACAAAAAAGAAGAATGAAATCCAGTTTAAAAAGTGCAGTAGGCAGCCATAAGAAGAAAACAAATCCTATAATTTGCAATAAGGTGGATGGAGCTAGAAGGTATAATGCTCAGTCAAATATTCAAGGAGGAGAAATACATGTACCAAATGATTTCACTCATCTGTGGAGTATGATAACAAAGAAAAACTGAAGGAAAAGACAGCAGCAGACTCACAGAACCCGAGAGTGGACTAACAGTTACCAAAAAGAAAGGGACTGGGTAGGGTTTGTGGGAAGTTAGTAATAAGGGCTTGGAAAAAGAATGGGGGCATTAGCATTAGCATGTATAGTGTGTAACTTGGAGGGTCATTTGTACGGCTGCATAACACAGAGAAGACATGTAGTGATTCTACAGCATCTTAGTACACGCTGACGGACAGCGACTGTAACTGCCTTTGCCGGGGACTTGGTGAAGCGTGTAGACTGGAAAACATAATGTTCTGCATGTGTTTGTATATTAATGAGAACAAAAAATATTTCAAAGTGCAGTAAGAGCACAGCTCTCAAATATCAGAATAAAAGTACAGGCTTTGAGTGCTCCAATCAAAAGACACAGTGTTAGAAGAACTGATGAAAACTCAAGACCTAATACGTGCTCCCTTACTGGAGACTCACTTGAGATCCAAGGACACAGACAAACTACAAGCTGAAGGGGCGGGGACAGATTACCTATACAAGTGAAAATAAGAAACAAACAAACAAATGAATTCTGTTTGAGTCCCCAGAGAGAGTCAGTAGAAAATAGCCCTATTAGCCACGGTGAATTCTTTTTGTTTGATTTCAGCAGTGCTCAGGCAAAGATTTAGCGGTGCAGCAAGTTCCTTCTCATTTCCTCTCACCTCAACAAATGAATTGCTGTAATAATATGCATCTGGGCTTTTAAAATCATTGCTTTTTATGATGTTCACGAATGTAAAGAAGTAATAACCACCTAAGGAGGGAAGTTTGGACCCTCAAATAAACACTTCACTCCACAACACACTCTTTGTTCCCAACTGCTCCTGTTCAGAAATAGGTGTTCCTTTATATTTGTCCCTGCACCTATCAGCAGTGATCACGCCGATGTCCCTCAAACATGGTGGTGTGCAAAGAACCAAGTACACTTTTCTTTCGACAACCGGACCATACGAAGGATACTTGTGGACTTCAGGGATCACTTACTCACTGAATGTGGCTAAATAAAGTCACCAAGCGAGCAGGAAGTATAAGATTACAGAGGACAGAGATACAGGTTCAAGTCCTTTCACCTCCATTTACTGGTTTTGTAAGCACACGCGGCTGACTCTACCTGAAAGTGTATCGGTGAACACAGTGCTCTCCTTATGGCTTAGTTACCTTGCAAGATTTCTGGAAGCATATTGTAGGGAAGAGACATAGGCTATGTTGTTAACTGTTCTGTACAGAAGGATAGATGGGCAGAGAAAAAGATGATTGATTCATAGATAGATAGGTACACAGATGACAGATGAGAGATAGATAGATAGGTACATAGATTGATAGATGATAGACATCATAGATAGATGATAGGAAGAAAGATAGATACATACATACATACATACATACACACTTACATACATACATACATACATAGACAGACCATTAGATAGATAGGTACAGATACATATCGATTGACACAAAGCTATTGTTCATAAACAGGAGTTGAATGGTGAATAACATAGCTAAACTACAAACAAAAAGGAAGAATGAAATTAAGTTTAAAAAGTTCAGTAAGCAGCCTTAAGAAGAAAACAAATACTACCATTTGCAATGACCTGGATGGAGCTAGACGGTAGTATGTTCAGAGAAATAGGCCAGGCGGAGAAAGACAAGTACCAAGTGTTTTCACTCATGTGTGGAGTATAACAACAAAGAAAAACTGAAGGAAAAAAACAGCAGCAGACTCACAGAACCCGAGAGTTGACTAAAAGTTACCAAAGGGAAAAGGACAGGGCAGGGTGGGTCTGAAGGGAGGGATAAGTGTGAGGAGAAAGAATGGGGGCATTAGTTTTAGCATGTGTAATGCTTGGGGTCGAGGGGGCATTGGGAGTGCTGTACAACACAGAGAAGGCTATTAGAGATCATACAGCATCTTACTACTCACTGATGGACAGGGACGGTAACGGGGTCTGTTGCGAGGGACATGGTGAAGGGGTCTACAGCATCCAACTACGCAGATCGACAGCGACTGAAGAGTTTTTCCAGGGGTACTTGGTGAAGGGGGAAGCATAGTAAACATAATGTTCTTCAAGTGATTTTAGCTTAATGATAAAAAAAATTCTTTAAGTGCAGTAAGTGCACAGCTCTGAATCATCAGAATAAAAGGTCAGGGACTGAGTGCAGCAAACAAAAGACACAGGGTTAAAAGAAGAGATGAAAACTCAAGACACCTACGTGCTTACTTACAGGAGACTCACTTGAGATCCAAGGACACAGACAAACTACAAGCCGAAGGTGTGTGGACAAGTTCTCTACACGAGTGAAACTGAAAAACAAAACAATCAAACAAATGGATTCTGTTTGAGTCCCATGGGACAGTCAGAAGAAAATAGCCCTATCTGGCCACCGTGAATTCTTTTTGTTTGGTTTCAGCCGTTCCCAGCCATTGATTTAGTGGTGCAGCAACATACTTCTCATTTTCTCTCACCTCAACAACTGAGTTGCTGTAATAATAAGCATCTGGGCCTTTGAAATCAGTGGGTTTTATGATGTTCACGAATGTGAAGATCTAATAACCACCTAAAGAGGGAAGTTTGGACACTCAATTAAACACGTCACCCCACAATACACTCTTAGCTCCCAACTGCTCCTGTCTAGAAATTGGTGTTCCTTTTTATTTGACCCTCCGTCCTATCGGCGGTGATCACGCTGATGTCCTTCAAACATGGTGGTGAGCAAAGAACAAGTTTACTTTTCTCACGACAACAGGCCCAGAGGAATGATACTTGTGGTCTTCAGGGATCACTTAGTCAAAGAATGTGGCTAAATACAGACAGTTAGTTAGAAGGAGATGAAAGAGGACAGAGGATAGAGACACGGGTTCAAGTCCCGGCACCACCATTTCCTGGTTTTGTAGGTACACGCGGCCGACTCGACCTGCAAGTGTCTCGTTGAACCCAGTGCTCTCTCTAAAGCCTAGATACTTTGCAGGATTTTTGGAAGCATAGTGTAGGAAAGTGATATAGGATATATCGTTAACTTTTCTGTACACAAGGACAGATGGGCAGACAGAAAGATGATTGATTAATTGATTGATTGATAAATAGATAGACAGACAGATAGATAGATATAGGTACATATCGATTAACACAAAGATACTGCTCATAACCAGGAGAGCAATGGTGAAAGCACATAGCGAAACTACAAACAAAAAAGAAGAATGAAATCCAGTTTAAAAAGTGCAGTAGGCAGCCATAAGAAGAAAACAAATCCTATAATTTGCAATAAGGTGGATGGAGCTAGAAGGTATAATGCTCAGTCAAATATTCAAGGAGGAGAAATACATGTACCAAATGATTTCACTCATCTGTGGAGTATGATAACAAAGAAAAACTGAAGGAAAAGACAGCAGCAGACTCACAGAACCCGAGAGTGGACTAACAGTTACCAAAAAGAAAGGGACTGGGTAGGGTTTGTGGGAAGTTAGTAATAAGGGCTTGGAAAAAGAATGGGGGCATTAGCATTAGCATGTATAGTGTGTAACTTGGAGGGTCATTTGTACGGCTGCATAACACAGAGAAGACATGTAGTGATTCTACAGCATCTTAGTACACGCTGACGGACAGCGACTGTAACTGCCTTTGCCGGGGACTTGGTGAAGCGTGTAGACTGGAAAACATAATGTTCTGCATGTGTTTGTATATTAATGAGAACAAAAAATATTTCAAAGTGCAGTAAGAGCACAGCTCTCAAATATCAGAATAAAAGTACAGGCTTTGAGTGCTCCAATCAAAAGACACAGTGTTAGAAGAACTGATGAAAACTCAAGACCTAATACGTGCTCCCTTACTGGAGACTCACTTGAGATCCAAGGACACAGACAAACTACAAGCTGAAGGGGCGGGGACAGATTACCTATACAAGTGAAAATAAGAAACAAACAAACAAATGAATTCTGTTTGAGTCCCCAGAGAGAGTCAGTAGAAAATAGCCCTATTAGCCACGGTGAATTCTTTTTGTTTGATTTCAGCAGTGCTCAGGCAAAGATTTAGCGGTGCAGCAAGTTCCTTCTCATTTCCTCTCACCTCAACAAATGAATTGCTGTAATAATATGCATCTGGGCTTTTAAAATCATTGCTTTTTATGATGTTCACGAATGTAAAGAAGTAATAACCACCTAAGGAGGGAAGTTTGGACCCTCAAATAAACACTTCACTCCACAACACACTCTTTGTTCCCAACTGCTCCTGTTCAGAAATAGGTGTTCCTTTATATTTGTCCCTGCACCTATCAGCAGTGATCACGCCGATGTCCCTCAAACATGGTGGTGTGCAAAGAACCAAGTACACTTTTCTTTCGACAACCGGACCATACGAAGGATACTTGTGGACTTCAGGGATCACTTACTCACTGAATGTGGCTAAATAAAGTCACCAAGCGAGCAGGAAGTATAAGATTACAGAGGACAGAGATACAGGTTCAAGTCCTTTCACCTCCATTTACTGGTTTTGTAAGCACACGCGGCTGACTCTACCTGAAAGTGTATCGGTGAACACAGTGCTCTCCTTATGGCTTAGTTACCTTGCAAGATTTCTGGAAGCATATTGTAGGGAAGAGACATAGGCTATGTTGTTAACTGTTCTGTACAGAAGGATAGATGGGCAGAGAAAAAGATGATTGATTCATAGATAGATAGGTACACAGATGACAGATGAGAGATAGATAGATAGGTACATAGATTGATAGATGATAGACATCATAGATAGATGATAGGAAGATAGATAGATACATAGATACATACATACATACACACTTACATACATACATACATACATAGACAGACAGACCATTAGATAGATAGGTACAGATACATATCGATTGACACAAAGCTATTGTTCATAACCAGGAGTTGAATGGTGAATAACATAGCTAAACTACAAACAAAAAGGAAGAATGAAATTAAGTTTAAAAAGTTCAGTAAGCAGCCTTAAGAAGAAAACAAATACTACCATTTGCAATGACCTGGATGGAGCTAGACGGTAGTATGTTCAGAGAAATAGGCCAGGCGGAGAAAGACAAGTACCAAGTGTTTTCACTCATGTGTGGAGTATAACAACAAAGAAAAACTGAAGGAAAAAAACAGCAGCAGACTCACAGAAACCGAGAGTTGACTAAAAGTTACCAAAGGGAAAAAGACAGGGCAGGTTGGGTCTGAACGGAGGGATAAGTGTGAGGAGAAAGAATGGGGGCATTAGTTTTAGCATGTATAATGCTTGGGGTCGAGGGGGCATTGGGAGTGCTGTACAACACAGAGAAGGCTATTAGAGATCATATAGCATCTTACTACTCACTGATGGACAGGGACGGTAACGGGGTCTGTTGCGAGGGACATGGTGAAGGGGTCTACAGCATCCAACTACGCAGATCGACAGCGACTGAAGAGGTTTTCCAGGGGTACTTGGTGAAGGGGGAAGCATAGTAAACATAATGTTCTTCAAGTGATTTTAGCTTAATGATAAAAAAAATTCTTTAAGTGCAGTAAGTGCACAGCTCTGAATCATCAGAATAAAAGGTCAGGGACTGAGTGCAGCAAACAAAAGACACAGGGTTAAAAGAAGGGATGAAAACTCAAGACACCTACGTGCTTACTTACAGGAGACTCACTTGAGATCCAAGGACACAGACAAACTACAAGCCGAAGGTGTGTGGACAAGTTCTCTACACGAGTGAAACTGAAAAACAAAACAATCAAACAAATGGATTCTGTTTGAGTCCCATGGGACAGTCAGAAGAAAATAGCCCTATCTGGCCACCGTGAATTCTTTTTGTTTGGTTTCAGCCGTTCCCAGCCATTGATTTAGTGGTGCAGCAACATACTTCTCATTTTCTCTCACCTCAACAACTGAGTTGCTGTAATAATAAGCATCTGGGCCTTTGAAATCAGTGGGTTTTATGATGTTCACGAATGTGAAGATCTAATAACCACCTAAAGAGGGAAGTTTGGACACTCAATTAAACACGTCACCCCACAATACACTCTTAGCTCCCAACTGCTCCTGTCTAGAAATTGGTGTTCCTTTTTATTTGACCCTCCGTCCTATCGGCGGTGATCACGCTGATGTCCTTCAAACATGGTGGTGAGCAAAGAACAAGTTTACTTTTCTCACGACAACAGGCCCAGAGGAATGATACTTGTGGTCTTCAGGGATCACTTAGTCAAAGAATGTGGCTAAATACAGACAGTTAGTTAGAAGGAGATAAAGAGGACAGAGGATAGAGACACGGGTTCAAGTCCTGGCACCACCATTTCCTGGTTTTGTAGGTACACGCGGCCGACACGACCGGCAAGTGTCTCGTTGAACCCAGTGCTCTCTCTAAAGCCTAGATACTTTGCAGGATTTTGGAAGCATAGTGTAGGAAAGTGATATAGGATATATCGTTAACTTTTCTGTACACAAGGACAGATGGGCAGACAGAAAGATGATTGATTAATTGATTGATTGATAAATAGATAGACAGACAGATAGATAGATATAGGTACATATCGATTAACACAATGCTACTGCTCATAACCAGGAGAGCAATGGTGAAAGCACATAGCGAAACTACAAACAAAAAAGAAGAATGAAATCCAGTTTAAAAAGTGCAGTAGGCAGCCATAAGAAGAAAACAAATCCTATCATTTGCAATAATGTGGATGGAGGTAGAGGGTATAATGCTCAGTCAAATATTCAAGGAGGAGAAACACATGTACCAAATGATTTCACTCATGTGTGGAGTTTGATAACAAAGAAAAACAGAAGGAAAAGGCAGCAGCAGACTCACAGAACCCGAGAGTGGACTAACAGTTACCAAAAAGAAAGAGACTTGGTAGGGTTTGTGGGAAGTTAGTAATAAGGGCTTGGAAAAAGAATGGGGGCATTAGGATTAGCATGTATAGTGTGTAACTTGTGGGGTCATTTGTAGGGCTGCATAACACAGAGAAGACATGTAGTGATTCTACAGCATCTTAGTACACGCTGACGGACAGCGACTGTAACTGGCTTTTGCCGGGTACTTGGTGAAGGGTGTAGACTGGAAAACATAATGTTCTGCATATGATTGTATATTAATGAGAACAAAAAATATTTCAAAGTTCAGTAAGAGCACAGCTCTCAAATATCAGAATAAAAGTACAGGCTTTGAGTGCTCCAATCAGAAGACACACTGTTAGAAGAACTGATGAAAATTCATGACCTCCTATGTGCTCCCTTACTGGAGACTCACTTGAGATCCAAGGACACAGACAAACTACAAGCTGAAGGGGCGGGGACAGATTACCTATACAAGTGAAAATAAGAAACAAACAAACAAATGAATTCTGTTTGAGTCCCCAGAGAGAGTCAGTAGAAAATAGCCCTATCTAGCCACCGTGAATTCTTTTTGTTTGATTTCAGCAGTGCTCAGGCATAGATTTAGTGGTGCAGCAAGTTCCTTCTCATTTTCTCTCACCTCAACAAATGAATTGCTCTAATAATATGCGTCTGGGCTTTTAAAATCATTGCTTTTTATGATGTTCACGAATGTAAAGAAGTAATAACCACCTAAGGAGGGAAGTTTGGACCCTCAAATAAACACTTCACTCCACAACACACTCTTTGTTCCCAACTGCTCCTGTCCAGAAATAGGTGTTCCTTTATATTTGTCCCTGCACCTATCAGCAGTGATCACGCCGATGTCCCTCAAACATGGTGGTGTGCAAAGAACCAAGTACACTTTTCTTTCAACAACCGGACCAGATGAAGGATTGTTGTGGTCCTCATGGATCACTTACTCACTAAATGTGGCTAAATAAAGTCACCGAGAGAGCAGGAAGTATAAGAGGACAGAGGACAGAGATACAGGTTCAAGTCCTTTCACCTCCATTTACTGGTTTTGTAAGAACACGCGGCTGACTCTACCTGAAAGTGTATCGGTGAACACAGTGCTCTCCTTATGGCTTAGTTACCTTGCAAGATTTCTGGAAGCATAATGTAGGGAAGAGACATAGGCTATGTTGTTAACTGTTCTGTACAGAAGGATAGATGGGCAGAAAAAAGATGATTGATTCATAGATAGATAGGTACACAGATGACAGATGAAAGATAGATAGATAGGTACATAGATTGATAGATGATAGACATCATAGATAGATGATAGGAAGATAGATAGATACATAGATACATACATACATACATACACACATACATACATACATACATACATAGACAGACAGACCATTAGATAGATAGGTACAGATACATATCGATTGACACAAAGCTATTGTTCATAACCAGTAGTTGAATGGTGAATAACATAGCTAAACTACAAACAAACAGGAAGAATGAAATTAAGTTTAAAAAGTTCAGTAAGCAGCCTTAAGAAGAAAACAAATACTACCATTTGCAATGACCTGGATGGAGCTAGACGGTAGTATGTTCAGAGAAATAGCCCAGGCTTAGAAAGACATGTACCAACTGTCTTCACTCATGTGTGGAGTATAACAACAAAGAAAAACTGAAGGAAAAAAACAGCAGCAGACTCACAGAACCCGAGAGTTGACTAAAAGTTACCAAAGGGAAAAGGACTGGGCAGGGTGGGTCTGAAGGGAGGGATAAGTGTGAGGAGAAAGAATGGGGGCATTAGTTTTAGCATGAATAATGCTTGGGGTCGAGGGGGCATGGGGAGTGCTGTACAACACAGAGAAGGCTATAAGAGATCATATAGCATCTTACTACTCACTGATGGTCAGGGACGGTAACGGGGTCTGTTGCGAGGGACATGGTGAAGGGGTCTACAGCATCCAACTACGCAGATCGACAGCGACTGAAGAGGTTTTCCAGGGGTACTTGGTGAAGGGGGAAGCATAGTATACATAATGTTCTTCAACTGATTTTAGCTTAATGATAAAAAAAATTCTTTATGTGCAGTAAGTGCACAGCTCTGAATCATCAGAATAAAAGGTCAGGGACTGAGTGCTGCAAACAAAAGACACAGGGTTAAAAGAAGGGATGAAAAATCAAGACACCTACGTGCTTACTTACAGGAGACTCACTTGAGATCCAAGGACACAGACAAACTACAAGCCGAAGGTGTGTGGACAAGTACTCTACACGAGTGAAACTGAAAACCAAACAATCAAACAAATGGATTCTGTTTGAGTCCCCAGGGACAGTCAGAAGAAAATAGCCCTATCTGGCCACCGTGAATTCTTTTTGTTTGGTTTCAGCCGTTCCCAGCCATTGATTTAGTGGTGCAGCAAAATACTTCTCATTTTCTCTCACCTCAACAACTGAGTTGCTGTAATAATAAGCATCTGGGCCTTTGAAATCAGTGGGTTTTATGATGTTCACGAATGTGAAGATCTAATAACCACCTAAAGAGGGAAGTTTGGACACTCAAATAAACACGTCACCCACAATACACTCTTCGCTCCCAACTGCTCCTGTCTAGAAATTGGCGTTCCTTTTTATTTGACACTCCGTCCTATCGGCTGTGATCACGCTGATGTCCTTCAAACATGGTGGTGAGCAAAGAACAAGTTTACTTTTCTCACGACAACAGGCCCAGAGGAATTATACTTGTGTTCTTCAGGGAGCACTTAGTCACAAAATGTGGCTAAATACAGACAGTAAGTTGGAAGGAGATGAAAGAGGACAGAGGATAGAGACACGGGTTCAAGTCCCGGCACAACCATTTCCTGGTTTTGTAGGTACACGTGGCCGACTCGACCTGCAAGTGTCTCGGTGAACCCAGTGCTCTCTCTAAAGCGTAGATACTTTGCAGGATTTTTGGAAGCATAGTGTAGGAAAGTGATATAGGATATATGGTTAACTGTTCTGTACACAAGGACAGATGGGCAGACAAAAAGATGATTGATTGATTGATTGATAAATAGATAGACAGACAGATAGATAGATATAGGTACATATCGATTAACACAAAGCTACTGCTCATAACCAGGAGAGCAATGGTGAAAGCACATAGCGAAACTACAAACAAAAAAGAAGAATGAAATCCAGTTTAAAAAGTGCAGTAGGCAGCCATAAGAAGAAAACAAATCCTATCATTTGCAATAAGGTGGATGGAGCTAGAGGGTATAATGCTCAGTCAAATATTCAAGGAGGAGAAATACATGTACCAAATGATTTCACTCATGTGTGGAGTATGATAACAAAGAAAAACTGAAGGAAAAGACAGCAGCAGACTCACAGAACCCGAGAGTGGACTAACAGTTACCAAAAAGAAAGGGACTGGGTAGGGTTTGTGGGAAGTTAGTAATAAGGGCTTGGAAAAAGAATGGGGGCATTAGCATTAGCATGTATAGTGTGTAACTTGGGGGATCATTTGTAGGGCTGCATAACACAGAGAAGACATGTAGTGATTCTACGGCATCTTAGTACACGCTGACGGACAGCGACTGTAACTGGCTTTGCCGGGGACTTGGTGAAGGGTGTAGACTGGAAAACATAATGTTCTGCATGTGATTGTATATTAATGAGAACAAAAAATATTTCAAAGTGCAGTAAGAGCACAGCTCTCAAATATCAGAATAAAAGTACATGCTTTGAGTGCTCCAATCAAAAGACACAGTTTTAGAAGAACTGATGAAAACTCAAGACCTAATACGTGCTCCCTTACTGGAGACTCACTTGAGATCCAAGGACACAGACAAACTACAAGCTGAAGGGGTGGGGACAGAATACCTATACAAGTGAAAATAAGAAACAAACAAACAAATGAATTCTGTTTGAGTCCCCAGAGAGAGTCAGTAGAAAATAGCCCTATCTAGCCACCGTGAATTCTTTTTGTTTGATTTCAGCAGTGCTCAGGCAAAGATTTAGTGGTGCAGCAAGTTCCTTCTCATTTCCTCTCACCTCAACAAATGAATTGCTGTAATAATATGCATATGGGCTTTTAAAATCATTGCTTTTTATGATGTTCACGAATGTAAAGAAGTAATAACCACCTAAGGAGGGAAGTTTGGACCCTCAAATAAACACTTCACTCCACAACACACTCTTTGTTCCCAAATGCTCCTGTTCAGAAATAGGTGTTCCTTTATATTTGTCCCTGCACCTATCAGCAGTGATCACGCCGATGTCCCTCAAACATGGTGGTGTGCAAAGAACCAAGTACACTTTTCTTTCGACAACCGGACCAGACGAAGGATACTTGTGGACTTCAGGGATCACTTACTCACTGAATGTGGCTAAATAAAGTCACCAAGCGAACAGGAAGTATAAGAGGACAGAGGACAGAGATACAGGTTCAAGTCCTTTCACCTCCATTTACTGGTTTTGTAAGCACACGCGGCTGACTCTACCTGAAAGTGTATCGGTGAACACAGTGCTCTCCTTATGGCTTAGTTACCTTGCAAGATTTCGGGAAGCTTAATGTAGGGAAGAGACATAGGCTATGTTGTTAACTGTTCTGTACAGAAGGATAGATGGGCAGAGAAAAAGATGATTGATTCATAGATAGATAGGTACACAGATGACAGATGAGAGATAGATAGATAGGTACATAGATTGATAGATGATAGACATCATAGATAGATGATAGGAAGATAGATAGATACATAGATACATACATACATACACACTTACATACATACATACATACATAGACAGACAGACCATTAGATAGATAGGTACAGATACATATCGATTGACACAAAGCTATTGTTCATAACCAGGAGTTGAATGGTGAATAACATAGCTAAACTACAAACAAAAAGGAAGAATGAAATTAAGATTAAAAAGTTCAGTAAGCAGCCTTAAGAAGAAAACAAATACTACCATTTGCAATGACCTGGATGGAGCTAGACGGTAGTATGTTCAGAGAAATAGGCCAGGCGGAGAAAGACAAGTACCAACTGTTTTCACTCATGTGTGGAGTATAACAACAAAGAAAAACTGAAGGAAAAAAACAGCAGCAGACTCACAGAACCCGAGAGTTGACTAAAAGTTACCAAAGGGAAAAGGACAGGGCAGGGTGGGTCTGAAGGGAGGGATAAGTGTGAGGAGAAAGAATGGGGGCATTAGTTTTAGTATGTATAATGCTTGGGGTCGAGGGGGCATGGGGAGTGCTGTACAACACAGAGAAGGCTATTAGAGATCATATATCATCTTACTACTCACTGATGGACAGGGACGGTAACGGGGTCTGTTGCGAGGGACATGGTGAAGGGGTCTACAGCATCCAACTACGCAGATCGACAGCGACTGAAGAGGTTTTCCAGGGGTACTTGGTGAAGGGGGAAGCATAGTAAACATAATGTTCTTCAAGTGATTTTAGCATAATGATAAAAAAAATTCTTTAAGTGCAGTAAGTGCACAGCTCTGAATCATCAGAATAAAAGGTCAGGGACTGAGTGCAGCAAACAAAAGACACAGGGTTAAAAGAAGGGATGAAAACTCAAGACACCTACGTGCTTACTTACAGGAGACTCACTTGAGATCCAAGGACACAGACAAACTACAAGCCGAAGGTGTGTGGACAAGTTCTCTACACGAGTGAAACTGAAAAACAAAACAATCAAACAAATGGATTCTGTTTGAGTCCCATGGGACAGTCAGAAGAAAATAGCCCTATCTGGCCACCGTGAATTCTTTTTGTTTGGTTTCAGCCGTTCCCAGCCATTGATTTAGTGGTGCAGCAACATACTTCTCATTTTCTCTCACCTCAACAACTGAGTTGCTGTAGTAATAAGCATCTGGGCCTTTGAAATCAGTGGGTTTTATGATGTTCACGAATGTGAAGATCTAATAACCACCTAAAGAGGGAAGTTTGGACACTCAATTAAACACGTCACCCCACAATACACTCTTAGCTCCCAACTGCTCCTGTCTAGAAATTGGTGTTCCTTTTTATTTGACCCTCCGTCCTATCGGCGGTGATCACGCTGATGTCCTTCAAACATGGTGGTGAGCAAAGAACAAGTTTACTTTTCTCACGACAACAGGCCCAGAGGAATGATACTTGTGGTCTTCAGGGATCACTTAGTCAAAGAATGTGGCTAAATACAGACAGTTAGTTAGAAGGAGATGAAAGAGGACAGAGGATAGAGACACGGGTTCAAGTCCCGGCACAACCATTTCCTGGTTTTGTAGGTACACGCGGCCGACTCGACCTGCAAGTGTCTCGTTGAACCCAGTGCTCTCTCTAAAGCCTAGATACTTTACAGGATTTTTGGAAGCATAGTGTAGGAAAGTGATATAGGATATATGGTTAACTTTTCTGTACACAAGGACAGATGGGCAGACAGAAAGATGATTGATTGATTGATTGATTGATAAATAGATAGACAGACAGATAGATAGATATAGGTACATATCGATTAACACAAAGCTACTGCTCATAACCAGGAGAGCAATGGTGAAAGCACATAGCGAAACTACAAACAAAAAAGAAGAATGAAATCCAGTTTAAAAAGTGCAGTAGGCAGCCATAAGAAGAAAACAAATCCTATAATTTGCAATAGTGTGGATGGAGCTAGAGGGTATAATGCTCAGTCAAATATTCAAGGAGGAGAAATACATGTACCAAATGATTTCACTCATGTGTGGAGTATGATAACAAAGAAAAACTGAAGGAAAAGACAGCAGCAGACTCACAGAACCCGAGAGTGGACTAACAGTTACCAAAAAGAAAGGGACTGGGTAGGGTTTGTGGGAAGTTAGTAATAAGGGCTTGGAAAAAGAATGGGGTCATTAGCATTAGCATGTATAGTGTGTAACTTGGGGGGTCATTTGTAGGGCTGCATAACACAGAGAAGACATGTAGTGATTCTACGGCATCTTAGTACACGCTGACGGACAGCGACTGTAACTGGCTTTGCCGGGGACTTGGTGAAGGGTGTAGACTGGAAAACATAATGTTCTGCATGTGATTGTATATTAATGAGAACAAAAAATATTTCAAAGTGCAGTAAGAGCACAGCTCTCATATATCAGAATAAAAGTACATGCTTTGAGTGCTCCAATCAAAAGACACAGTGTTAGAAGAACTGATGAAAACTCAAGACCTAATACGTGCTCCCTTACTGGAGACTCACTTGAGATCCAAGGACACAGACAAACTACAAGCTGAAGGGGTGGGGACAGATTACCTAGACAAGTGAAAATAAGAAACAAACAAACAAATGAATTCTGTTTGTGTCCCCAGAGAGAGTCAGTAGAAAATAGCCCTATCTAGCCACCGTGAATTCTTTTTGTTTGATTTCAGCAGTGCTCAGGCAAAGATTTAGTGGTGCAGCAAGTTCCTTCTCATTTCCTCTCACCTCAACAAATGAATTGCTGTAATAATATGCATATGGGCTTTTAAAATCATTGCTTTTTATGATGTTCACGAATGTAAAGAAGTAATAACCACCTAAGGAGGGAAGTTTGGACCCTCAAATAAACACTTCACTCCACAACACACTCTTTGTTCCCAAATGCTCCTGTTCAGAAATAGGTGTTCCTTTATATTTGTCCCTGCACCTATCAGCAGTGATCACGCCGATGTCCCTCAAACATGGTGGTTTGCAAAGAACCAAGTACACTTTTCTTTCGACAACCGGACCAGACGAAGGATACTTGTGGACTTCAGGGATCACTTACTCACTGAATGTGGCTAAATAAAGTCACCAAGCGAACAGGAAGTATAAGAGGACAGAGGACAGAGATACAGGTTCAAGTCCTTTCACCTCCATTTACTGGTTTTGTAAGCACACGCGGCTGACTCTACCTGAAAGTGTATCGGTGAACACAGTGCTCTCCTTATGGCTTAGTTACCTTGCAAGATTTCGGGAAGCTTAATGTAGGGAAGAGACATAGGCTATGTTGTTAACTGTTCTGTACAGAAGGATAGATGGGCAGAGAAAAAGATGATTGATTCATAGATAGATAGGTACACAGATGACAGATGAGAGATAGATAGATAGGTACATAGATTGATAGATGATAGACATCATAGATAGATGATAGGAAGATAGATAGATACATAGATACATACATACATACACACTTACATACATACATACATACATAGACAGACAGACCATTAGATAGATAGGTACAGATACATATCGATTGACACAAAGCTATTGTTCATAACCAGGAGTTGAATGGTGAATAACATAGCTAAACTACAAACAAAAAGGAAGAATGAAATTAAGATTAAAAAGTTCAGTAAGCAGCCTTAAGAAGAAAACAAATACTACCATTTGCAATGACCTGGATGGAGCTAGACGGTAGTATGTTCAGAGAAATAGGCCAGGCGGAGAAAGACAAGTACCAAGTGTTTTCACTCATGTGTGGAGTATAACAACAAAGAAAAACTGAAGGAAAAAAACAGCAGCAGACTCACAGAACCCGAGAGTTGACTAAAAGTTACCAAAGGGAAAAGGACAGGGCAGGGTGGGTCTGAAGGGAGGGATAAGTGTGAGGAGAAAGAATGGGGGCATTAGTTTTAGCATGTATAATGCTTGGGGTCGAGGGGGCATGGGGAGTGCTGTACAACACAGAGAAGGCTATTAGAGATCATATATCATCTTACTACTCACTGATGGACAGGGACGGTAACGGGGTCTGTTGCGAGGGACATGGTGAAGGGGTCTACAGCATCCAACTACGCAGATCGACAGCGACTGAAGAGGTTTTCCAGGGGTACTTGGTGAAGGGGGAAGCATAGTAAACATAATGTTCTTCAAGTGATTTTAGCATAATGATAAAAAAAATTCTTTAAGTGCAGTAAGTGCACAGCTCTGAATCATCAGAATAAAAGGTCAGGGACTGAGTGCAGCAAACAAAAGACACAGGGTTAAAAGAAGGGATGAAAACTCAAGACACCTACGTGCTTACTTACAGGAGACTCACTTGAGATCCAAGGACACAGACAAACTACAAGCCGAAGGTGTGTGGACAAGTTCTCTACACGAGTGAAACTGAAAAACAAAACAATCAAACAAATGGATTCTGTTTGAGTCCCATGGGACAGTCAGAAGAAAATAGCCCTATCTGGCCACCGTGAATTCTTTTTGTTTGGTTTCAGCCGTTCCCAGCCATTGATTTAGTGGTGCAGCAACATACTTCTCATTTTCTCTCACCTCAACAACTGAGTTGCTGTAGTAATAAGCATCTGGGCCTTTGAAATCAGTGGGTTTTATGATGTTCACGAATGTGAAGATCTAATAACCACCTAAAGAGGGAAGTTTGGACACTCAATTAAACACGTCACCCCACAATACACTCTTAGCTCCCAACTGCTCCTGTCTAGAAATTGGTGTTCCTTTTTATTTGACCCTCCGTCCTATCGGCGGTGATCACGCTGATGTCCTTCAAACATGGTGGTGAGCAAAGAACAAGTTTACTTTTCTCACGACAACAGGCCCAGAGGAATGATACTTGTGGTCTTCAGGGATCACTTAGTCAAAGAATGTGGCTAAATACAGACAGTTAGTTAGAAGGAGATGAAAGAGGACAGAGGATAGAGACACGGGTTCAAGTCCCGGCACAACCATTTCCTGGTTTTGTAGGTACACGCGGCCGACTCGACCTGCAAGTGTCTCGTTGAACCCAGTGCTCTCTCTAAAGCCTAGATACTTTGCAGGATTTTTGGAAGCATAGTGTAGGAAAGTGATATAGGATATATGGTTAACTTTTCTGTACACAAGGACAGATGGGCAGACAGAAAGATGATTGATTGATTGATTGATTGATAAATAGATAGACAGACAGATAGATAGATATAGGTACATATCGATTAACACAAAGCTACTGCTCATAACCAGGAGAGCAATGGTGAAAGCACATAGCGAAACTACAAACAAAAAAGAAGAATGAAATCCAGTTTAAAAAGTGCAGTAGGCAGCCATAAGAAGAAAACAAATCCTATCATTTGCAATAGTGTGGATGGAGCTAGAGGGTATAATGCTCAGTCAAATATTCAAGGAGGAGAAATACATGTACCAAATGATTTCACTCATGTGTGGAGTATGATAACAAAGAAAAACTGAAGGAAAAGACAGCAGCAGACTCACAGAACCCGAGAGTGGACTAACAGTTACCAAAAAGAAAGGGACTGGGTAGGGTTTGTGGGAAGTTAGTAATAAGGGCTTGGAAAAAGAATGGGGGCATTAGCATTAGCATGTATAGTGTGTAACTTGGGGGGTCATTTGTAGGGCTGCATAACACAGAGAAGACATGTAGTGATTCTACGGCATCTTAGTACACGCTGACGGACAGCGACTGTAACTGGCTTTGCCGGGGACTTGGTGAAGGGTGTAGACTGGAAAACATAATGTTCTGCATGTGATTGTATATTAATGAGAACAAAAAATATTTCAAAGTGCAGTAAGAGCACAGCTCTCATATATCAGAATAAAAGTACATGCTTTGAGTGCTCCAATCAAAAGACACAGTGTTAGAAGAACTGATGAAAACTCAAGACCTAATACGTGCTCCCTTACTGGAGACTCACTTGAGATCCAAGGACACAGACAAACTACAAGCTGAAGGGGTGGGGACAGATTACCTAGACAAGTGAAAATAAGAAACAAACAAACAAATGAATTCTGTTTGTGTCCCCAGAGAGAGTCAGTAGAAAATAGCCCTATCTAGCCACCGTGAATTCTTTTTGTTTGATTTCAGCAGTGCTCAGGCAAAGATTTAGTGGTGCAGCAAGTTCCTTCTCATTTCCTCTCACCTCAACAAATGAATTGCTGTAATAATATGCATATGGGCTTTTAAAATCATTGCTTTTTATGATGTTCACGAATGTAAAGAAGTAATAACCACCTAAGGAGGGAAGTTTGGACCCTCAAATAAACACTTCACTCCACAACACACTCTTTGTTCCCAAATGCTCCTGTTCAGAAATAGGTGTTCCTTTATATTTGTCCCTGCACCTATCAGCAGTGATCACGCCGATGTCCCTCAAACATGGTGGTTTGCAAAGAACCAAGTACACTTTTCTTTCGACAACCGGACCAGACGAAGGATACTTGTGGACTTCAGGGATCACTTACTCACTGAATGTGGCTAAATAAAGTCACCAAGCGAACAGGAAGTATAAGAGGACAGAGGACAGAGATACAGGTTCAAGTCCTTTCACCTCCATTTACTGGTTTTGTAAGCACACGCGGCTGACTCTACCTGAAAGTGTATCGGTGAACACAGTGCTCTCCTTATGGCTTAGTTACCTTGCAAGATTTCGGGAAGCTTAATGTAGGGAAGAGACATAGGCTATGTTGTTAACTGTTCTGTACAGAAGGATAGATGGGCAGAGAAAAAGATGATTGATTCATAGATAGATAGGTACACAGATGACAGATGAGAGATAGATAGATAGGTACATAGATTGATAGATGATAGACATCATATATAGATGATAGGAAGATAGATAGATACATAGATACATACATACATACACACTTACATACATACATACATACATAGACAGACAGACCATTAGATAGATAGGTACAGATACATATCGATTGACACAAAGCTATTGTTCATAACCAGGAGTTGAATGGTGAATAACATAGCTAAACTACAAACAAAAAGGAAGAATGAAATTAAGATTAAAAAGTTCAGTAAGCAGCCTTAAGAAGAAAACAAATACTACCATTTGCAATGACCTGGATGGAGCTAGACGGTAGTATGTTCAGAGAAATAGGCCAGGCGGAGAAAGACAAGTACCAAGTGTTTTCACTCATGTGTGGAGTATAACAACAAAGAAAAACTGAAGGAAAAAAACAGCAGCAGACTCACAGAACCCGAGAGTTGACTAAAAGTTACCAAAGGGAAAAGGACAGGGCAGGGTGGGTCTGAAGGGAGGGATAAGTGTGAGGAGAAAGAATGGGGGCATTAGTTTTAGCATGTATAATGCTTGGGGTCGAGGGGGCATGGGGAGTGCTGTACAACACAGAGAAGGCTATTAGAGATCATATATCATCTTACTACTCACTGATGGACAGGGTCGGTAACGGGGTCTGTTGCGAGGGACATGGTGAAGGGGTCTACAGCATCCAACTACGCAGATCGACAGCGACTGAAGAGGTTTTCCAGGGGTACTTGGTGAAGGGGGAAGCATAGTAAACATAATGTTCTTCAAGTGATTTTAGCATAATGATAAAAAAAATTCTTTAAGTGCAGTAAGTGCACAGCTCTGAATCATCAGAATAAAAGGTCAGGGACTGAGTGCAGCAAACAAAAGACACAGGGTTAAAAGAAGGGATGAAAACTCAAGACACCTACGTGCTTACTTACAGGAGACTCACTTGAGATCCAAGGACACAGACAAACTACAAGCCGAAGGTGTGTGGACAAGTTCTCTACACGAGTGAAACTGAAAAACAAAACAATCAAACAAATGGATTCTGTTTGAGTCCCATGGGACAGTCAGAAGAAAATAGCCCTATCTGGCCACCGTGAATTCTTTTTGTTTGGTTTCAGCCGTTCCCAGCCATTGATTTAGTGGTGCAGCAACATACTTCTCATTTTCTCTCACCTCAACAACTGAGTTGCTGTAGTAATAAGCATCTGGGCCTTTGAAATCAGTGGGTTTTATGATGTTCACGAATGTGAAGATCTAATAACCACCTAAAGAGGGAAGTTTGGACACTCAATTAAACACGTCACCCCACAATACACTCTTAGCTCCCAACTGCTCCTGTCTAGAAATTGGTGTTCCTTTTTATTTGACCCTCCGTCCTATCGGCGGTGATCACGCTGATGTCCTTCAAACATGGTGGTGAGCAAAGAACAAGTTTACTTTTCTCACGACAACAGGCCCAGAGGAATGATACTTGTGGTCTTCAGGGATCACTTAGTCAAAGAATGTGGCTAAATACAGACAGTTAGTTAGAAGGAGATGAAAGAGGACAGAGGATAGAGACACGGGTTCAAGTCCCGGCACAACCATTTCCTGGTTTTGTAGGTACACGCGGCCGACTCGACCTGCAAGTGTCTCGTTGAACCCAGTGCTCTCTCTAAAGCCTAGATACTTTGCAGGATTTTTGGAAGCATAGTGTAGGAAAGTGATATAGGATATATGGTTAACTTTTCTGTACACAAGGACAGATGGGCAGACAGAAAGATGATTGATTGATTGATTGATTGATAAATAGATAGACAGACAGATAGATAGATATAGGTACATATCGATTAACACAAAGCTACTGCTCATAACCAGGAGAGCAATGGTGAAAGCACATAGCGAAACTACAAACAAAAAAGAAGAATGAAATCCAGTTTAAAAAGTGCAGTAGGCAGCCATAAGAAGAAAACAAATCCTATCATTTGCAATAGTGTGGATGGAGCTAGAGGGTATAATGCTCAGTCAAATATTCAAGGAGGAGAAATACATGTACCAAATGATTTCACTCATGTGTGGAGTATGATAACAAAGAAAAACTGAAGGAAAAGACAGCAGCAGACTCACAGAACCCGAGAGTGGACTAACAGTTACCAAAAAGAAAGGGACTGGGTAGGGTTTGTGGGAAGTTAGTAATAAGGGCTTGGAAAAAGAATGGGGGCATTAGCATTAGCATGTATAGTGTGTAACTTGGGGGGTCATTTGTAGGGCTGCATAACACAGAGAAGACATGTAGTGATTCTACGGCATCTTAGTACACGCTGACGGACAGCGACTGTAACTGGCTTTGCCGGGGACTTGGTGAAGGGTGTAGACTGGAAAACATAATGTTCTGCATGTGATTGTATATTAATGAGAACAAAAAATATTTCAAAGTGCAGTAAGAGCACAGCTCTCATATATCAGAATAAAAGTACATGCTTTGAGTGCTCCAATCAAAAGACACAGTGTTAGAAGAACTGATGAAAACTCAAGACCTAATACGTGCTCCCTTACTGGAGACTCACTTGAGATCCAAGGACACAGACAAACTACAAGCTGAAGGGGTGGGGACAGATTACCTAGACAAGTGAAAATAAGAAACAAACAAACAAATGAATTCTGTTTGTGTCCCCAGAGAGAGTCAGTAGAAAATAGCCCTATCTAGCCACCGTGAATTCTTTTTGTTTGATTTCAGCAGTGCTCAGGCAAAGATTTAGTGGTGCAGCAAGTTCCTTCTCATTTCCTCTCACCTCAACAAATGAATTGCTGTAATAATATGCATATGGGCTTTTAAAATCATTGCTTTTTATGATGTTCACGAATGTAAAGAAGTAATAACCACCTAAGGAGGGAAGTTTGGACCCTCAAATAAACACTTCACTCCACAACACACTCTTTGTTCCCAAATGCTCCTGTTCAGAAATAGGTGTTCCTTTATATTTGTCCCTGCACCTATCAGCAGTGATCACGCCGATGTCCCTCAAACATGGTGGTTTGCAAAGAACCAAGTACACTTTTCTTTCGACAACCGGACCAGACGAAGGATACTTGTGGACTTCAGGGATCACTTACTCACTGAATGTGGCTAAATAAAGTCACCAAGCGAACAGGAAGTATAAGAGGACAGAGGACAGAGATACAGGTTCAAGTCCTTTCACCTCCATTTACTGGTTTTGTAAGCACACGCGGCTGACTCTACCTGAAAGTGTATCGGTGAACACAGTGCTCTCCTTATGGCTTAGTTACCTTGCAAGATTTCGGGAAGCTTAATGTAGGGAAGAGACATAGGCTATGTTGTTAACTGTTCTGTACAGAAGGATAGATGGGCAGAGAAAAAGATGATTGATTCATAGATAGATAGGTACACAGATGACAGATGAGAGATAGATAGATAGGTACATAGATTGATAGATGATAGACATCATAGATAGATGATAGGAAGATAGATAGATACATAGATACATACATACATACACACTTACATACATACATACATACATAGACAGACAGACCATTAGATAGATAGGTACAGATACATATCGATTGACACAAAGCTATTGTTCATAACCAGGAGTTGAATGGTGAATAACATAGCTAAACTACAAACAAAAAGGAAGAATGAAATTAAGATTAAAAAGTTCAGTAAGCAGCCTTAAGAAGAAAACAAATACTACCATTTGCAATGACCTGGATGGAGCTAGACGGTAGTATGTTCAGAGAAATAGGCCAGGCGGAGAAAGACAAGTACCAAGTGTTTTCACTCATGTGTGGAGTATAACAACAAAGAAAAACTGAAGGAAAAAAACAGCAGCAGACTCACAGAACCCGAGAGTTGATTAAAAGTTACCAAAGGGAAAAGGACAGGGCAGGGTGGGTCTGAAGGGAGGGATAAGTGTGAGGAGAAAGAATGGGGGCATTAGTTTTAGCATGTATAATGCTTGGGGTCGAGGGGGCATGGGGAGTGCTGTACAACACAGAGAAGGCTATTAGAGATCATATATCATCTTACTACTCACTGATGGACAGGGACGGTAACGGGGTCTGTTGCGAGGGACATGGTGAAGGGGTCTACAGCATCCAACTACGCAGATCGACAGCGACTGAAGAGGTTTTCCAGGGGTACTTGGTGAAGGGGGAAGCATAGTAAACATAATGTTCTTCAAGTGATTTTAGCATAATGATAAAAAAAATTCTTTAAGTGCAGTAAGTGCACAGCTCTGAATCATCAGAATAAAAGGTCAGGGACTGAGTGCAGCAAACAAAAGACACAGGGTTAAAAGAAGGGATGAAAACTCAAGACACCTACGTGCTTACTTACAGGAGACTCACTTGAGATCCAAGGACACAGACAAACTACAAGCCGAAGGTGTGTGGACAAGTTCTCTACACGAGTGAAACTGAAAAACAAAACAATCAAACAAATGGATTCTGTTTGAGTCCCATGGGACAGTCAGAAGAAAATAGCCCTATCTGGCCACCGTGAATTCTTTTTGTTTGGTTTCAGCCGTTCCCAGCCATTGATTTAGTGGTGCAGCAACATACTTCTCATTTTCTCTCACCTCAACAACTGAGTTGCTGTAGTAATAAGCATCTGGGCCTTTGAAATCAGTGGGTTTTATGATGTTCACGAATGTGAAGATCTAATAACCACCTAAAGAGGGAAGTTTGGACACTCAATTAAACACGTCACCCCACAATACACTCTTAGCTCCCAACTGCTCCTGTCTAGAAATTGGTGTTCCTTTTTATTTGACCCTCCGTCCTATCGGCGGTGATCACGCTGATGTCCTTCAAACATGGTGGTGAGCAAAGAACAAGTTTACTTTTCTCACGACAACAGGCCCAGAGGAATGATACTTGTGGTCTTCAGGGATCACTTAGTCAAAGAATGTGGCTAAATACAGACAGTTAGTTAGAAGGAGATGAAAGAGGACAGAGGATAGAGACACGGGTTCAAGTCCCGGCACAACCATTTCCTGGTTTTGTAGGTACACGCGGCTGACTCGACCTGCAAGTGTCTCGTTGAACCCAGTGCTCTCTCTAAAGCCTAGATACTTTGCAGGATTTTTGGAAGCATAGTGTAGGAAAGTGATATAGGATATATGGTTAACTTTTCTGTACACAAGGACAGATGGGCAGACAGAAAGATGATTGATTGATTGATTGATTGATAAATAGATAGACAGACAGATAGATAGATATAGGTACATATCGATTAACACAAAGCTACTGCTCATAACCAGGAGAGCAATGGTGAAAGCACATAGCGAAACTACAAACAAAAAAGAAGAATGAAATCCAGTTTAAAAAGTGCAGTAGGCAGCCATAAGAAGAAAACAAATCCTATCATTTGCAATAGTGTGGATGGAGCTAGAGGGTATAATGCTCAGTCAAATATTCAAGGAGGAGAAATACATGTACCAAATGATTTCACTCATGTGTGGAGTATGATAACAAAGAAAAACTGAAGGAAAAGACAGCAGCAGACTCACAGAACCCGAGAGTGGACTAACAGTTACCAAAAAGAAAGGGACTGGGTAGGGTTTGTGGGAAGTTAGTAATAAGGGCTTGGAAAAAGAATGGGGGCATTAGCATTAGCATGTATAGTGTGTAACTTGGGGGGTCATTTGTAGGGCTGCATAACACAGAGAAGACATGTAGTGATTCTACGGCATCTTAGTACACGCTGACGGACAGCGACTGTAACTGGCTTTGCCGGGGACTTGGTGAAGGGTGTAGACTGGAAAACATAATGTTCTGCATGTGATTGTATATTAATGAGAACAAAAAATATTTCAAAGTGCAGTAAGAGCACAGCTCTCAAATATCAGAATAAAAGTACATGCTTTGAGTGCTCCAATCAAAAGACACAGTGTTAGAAGAACTGATGAAAACTCAAGACCTAATACGTGCTCCCTTACTGGAGACTCACTTGAGATCCAAGGACACAGACAAACTACAAGCTGAAGGGGTGGGGACAGATTACCTAGACAAGTGAAAATAAGAAACAAACAAACAAATGAATTCTGTTTGTGTCCCCAGAGAGAGTCAGTAGAAAATAGCCCTATCTAGCCACCGTGAATTCTTTTTGTTTGATTTCAGCAGTGCTCAGGCAAAGATTTAGTGGTGCAGCAAGTTCCTTCTCATTTCCTCTCACCTCAACAAATGAATTGCTGTAATAATATGCATATGGGCTTTTAAAATCATTGCTTTTTATGATGTTCACGAATGTAAAGAAGTAATAACCACCTAAGGAGGGAAGTTTGGACCCTCAAATAAACACTTCACTCCACAACACACTCTTTGTTCCCAAATGCTCCTGTTCAGAAATAGGTGTTCCTTTATATTTGTCCCTGCACCTATCAGCAGTGATCACGCCGATGTCCCTCAAACATGGTGGTTTGCAAAGAACCAAGTACACTTTTCTTTCGACAACCGGACCAGACGAAGGATACTTGTGGACTTCAGGGATCACTTACTCACTGAATGTGGCTAAATAAAGTCACCAAGCGAACAGGAAGTATAAGAGGACAGAGGACAGAGATACAGGTTCAAGTCCTTTCACCTCCATTTACTGGTTTTGTAAGCACACGCGGCTGACTCTACCTGAAAGTGTATCGGTGAACACAGTGCTCTCCTTATGGCTTAGTTACCTTGCAAGATTTCGGGAAGCTTAATGTAGGGAAGAGACATAGGCTATGTTGTTAACTGTTCTGTACAGAAGGATAGATGGGCAGAGAAAAAGATGATTGATTCATAGATAGATAGGTACACAGATGACAGATGAGAGATAGATAGATAGGTACATAGATTGATAGATGATAGACATCATAGATAGATGATAGGAAGATAGATAGATACATAGATACATACATACATACACACTTACATACATACATACATACATAGACAGACAGACCATTAGATAGATAGGTACAGATACATATCGATTGACACAAAGCTATTGTTCATAACCAGGAGTTGAATGGTGAATAACATAGCTAAACTACAAACAAAAAGGAAGAATGAAATTAAGATTAAAAAGTTCAGTAAGCAGCCTTAAGAAGAAAACAAATACTACCATTTGCAATGACCTGGATGGAGCTAGACGGTAGTATGTTCAGAGAAATAGGCCAGGCGGAGAAAGACAAGTACCAAGTGTTTTCACTCATGTGTGGAGTATAACAACAAAGAAAAACTGAAGGAAAAAAACAGCAGCAGACTCACAGAACCCGAGAGTTGACTAAAAGTTACCAAAGGGAAAAGGACAGGGCAGGGTGGGTCTGAAGGGAGGGATAAGTGTGAGGAGAAAGAATGGGGGCATTAGTTTTAGCATGTATAATGCTTGGGGTCGAGGGGGCATGGGGAGTGCTGTACAACACAGAGAAGGCTATTAGAGATCATATATCATCTTACTACTCACTGATGGACAGGGACGGTAACGGGGTCTGTTGCGAGGGACATGGTGAAGGGGTCTACAGCATCCAACTACGCAGATCGACAGCGACTGAAGAGGTTTTCCAGGGGTACTTGGTGAAGGGGGAAGCATAGTAAACATAATGTTCTTCAAGTGATTTTAGCATAATGATAAAAAAAATTCTTTAAGTGCAGTAAGTGCACAGCTCTGAATCATCAGAATAAAAGGTCAGGGACTGAGTGCAGCAAACAAAAGACACAGGGTTAAAAGAAGGGATGAAAACTCAAGACACCTACGTGCTTACTTACAGGAGACTCACTTGAGATCCAAGGACACAGACAAACTACAAGCCGAAGGTGTGTGGACAAGTTCTCTACACGAGTGAAACTGAAAAACAAAACAATCAAACAAATGGATTCTGTTTGAGTCCCATGGGACAGTCAGAAGAAAATAGCCCTATCTGGCCACCGTGAATTCTTTTTGTTTGGTTTCAGCCGTTCCCAGCCATTGATTTAGTGGTGCAGCAACATACTTCTCATTTTCTCTCACCTCAACAACTGAGTTGCTGTAGTAATAAGCATCTGGGCCTTTGAAATCAGTGGGTTTTATGATGTTCACGAATGTGAAGATCTAATAACCACCTAAAGAGGGAAGTTTGGACACTCAATTAAACACGTCACCCCACAATACACTCTTAGCTCCCAACTGCTCCTGTCTAGAAATTGGTGTTCCTTTTTATTTGACCCTCCGTCCTATCGGCGGTGATCACGCTGATGTCCTTCAAACATGGTGGTGAGCAAAGAACAAGTTTACTTTTCTCACGACAACAGGCCCAGAGGAATGATACTTGTGGTCTTCAGGGATCACTTAGTCAAAGAATGTGGCTAAATACAGACAGTTAGTTAGAAGGAGATGAAAGAGGACAGAGGATAGAGACACGGGTTCAAGTCCCGGCACAACCATTTCCTGGTTTTGTAGGTACACGCGGCTGACTCGACCTGCAAGTGTCTCGTTGAACCCAGTGCTCTCTCTAAAGCCTAGATACTTTGCAGGATTTTTGGAAGCATAGTGTAGGAAAGTGATATAGGATATATGGTTAACTTTTCTGTACACAAGGACAGATGGGCAGACAGAAAGATGATTGATTGATTGATTGATTGATAAATAGATAGACAGACAGATAGATAGATATAGGTACATATCGATTAACACAAAGCTACTGCTCATAACCAGGAGAGCAATGGTGAAAGCACATAGCGAAACTACAAACAAAAAAGAAGAATGAAATCCAGTTTAAAAAGTGCAGTAGGCAGCCATAAGAAGAAAACAAATCCTATCATTTGCAATAGTGTGGATGGAGCTAGAGGGTATAATGCTCAGTCAAATATTCAAGGAGGAGAAATACATGTACCAAATGATTTCACTCATGTGTGGAGTATGATAACAAAGAAAAACTGAAGGAAAAGACAGCAGCAGACTCACAGAACCCGAGAGTGGACTAACAGTTACCAAAAAGAAAGGGACTGGGTAGGGTTTGTGGGAAGTTAGTAATAAGGGCTTGGAAAAAGAATGGGGGCATTAGCATTAGCATGTATAGTGTGTAACTTGGGGGGTCATTTGTAGGGCTGCATAACACAGAGAAGACATGTAGTGATTCTACGGCATCTTAGTACACGCTGACGGACAGCGACTGTAACTGGCTTTGCCGGGGACTTGGTGAAGGGTGTAGACTGGAAAACATAATGTTCTGCATGTGATTGTATATTAATGAGAACAAAAAATATTTCAAAGTGCAGTAAGAGCACAGCTCTCAAATATCAGAATAAAAGTACATGCTTTGAGTGCTCCAATCAAAAGACACAGTGTTAGAAGAACTGATGAAAACTCAAGACCTAATACGTGCTCCCTTACTGGAGACTCACTTGAGATCCAAGGACACAGACAAACTACAAGCTGAAGGGGTGGGGACAGATTACCTAGACAAGTGAAAATAAGAAACAAACAAACAAATGAATTCTGTTTGTGTCCCCAGAGAGAGTCAGTAGAAAATAGCCCTATCTAGCCACCGTGAATTCTTTTTGTTTGATTTCAGCAGTGCTCAGGCAAAGATTTAGTGGTGCAGCAAGTTCCTTCTCATTTCCTCTCACCTCAACAAATGAATTGCTGTAATAATATGCATATGGGCTTTTAAAATCATTGCTTTTTATGATGTTCACGAATGTAAAGAAGTAATAACCACCTAAGGAGGGAAGTTTGGACCCTCAAATAAACACTTCACTCCACAACACACTCTTTGTTCCCAAATGCTCCTGTTCAGAAATAGGTGTTCCTTTATATTTGTCCCTGCACCTATCAGCAGTGATCACGCCGATGTCCCTCAAACATGGTGGTTTGCAAAGAACCAAGTACACTTTTCTTTCGACAACCGGACCAGACGAAGGATACTTGTGGACTTCAGGGATCACTTACTCACTGAATGTGGCTAAATAAAGTCACCAAGCGAACAGGAAGTATAAGAGGACAGAGGACAGAGATACAGGTTCAAGTCCTTTCACCTCCATTTACTGGTTTTGTAAGCACACGCGGCTGACTCTACCTGAAAGTGTATCGGTGAACACAGTGCTCTCCTTATGGCTTAGTTACCTTGCAAGATTTCGGGAAGCTTAATGTAGGGAAGAGACATAGGCTATGTTGTTAACTGTTCTGTACAGAAGGATAGATGGGCAGAGAAAAAGATGATTGATTCATAGATAGATAGGTACACAGATGACAGATGAGAGATAGATAGATAGGTACATAGATTGATAGATGATAGACATCATAGATAGATGATAGGAAGATAGATAGATACATAGATACATACATACATACACACTTACATACATACATACATACATAGACAGACAGACCATTAGATAGATAGGTACAGATACATATCGATTGACACAAAGCTATTGTTCATAACCAGGAGTTGAATGGTGAATAACATAGCTAAACTACAAACAAAAAGGAAGAATGAAATTAAGATTAAAAAGTTCAGTAAGCAGCCTTAAGAAGAAAACAAATACTACCATTTGCAATGACCTGGATGGAGCTAGACGGTAGTATGTTCAGAGAAATAGGCCAGGCGGAGAAAGACAAGTACCAAGTGTTTTCACTCATGTGTGGAGTATAACAACAAAGAAAAACTGAAGGAAAAAAACAGCAGCAGACTCACAGAACCCGAGAGTTGACTAAAAGTTACCAAAGGGAAAAGGACAGGGCAGGGTGGGTCTGAAGGGAGGGATAAGTGTGAGGAGAAAGAATGGGGGCATTAGTTTTAGCATGTATAATGCTTGGGGTCGAGGGGGCATGGGGAGTGCTGTACAACACAGAGAAGGCTATTAGAGATCATATATCATCTTACTACTCACTGATGGACAGGGACGGTAACGGGGTCTGTTGCGAGGGACATGGTGAAGGGGTCTACAGCATCCAACTACGCAGATCGACAGCGACTGAAGAGGTTTTCCAGGGGTACTTGGTGAAGGGGGAAGCATAGTAAACATAATGTTCTTCAAGTGATTTTAGCATAATGATAAAAAAAATTCTTTAAGTGCAGTAAGTGCACAGCTCTGAATCATCAGAATAAAAGGTCAGGGACTGAGTGCAGCAAACAAAAGACACAGGGTTAAAAGAAGGGATGAAAACTCAAGACACCTACGTGCTTACTTACAGGAGACTCACTTGAGATCCAAGGACACAGACAAACTACAAGCCGAAGGTGTGTGGACAAGTTCTCTACACGAGTGAAACTGAAAAACAAAACAATCAAACAAATGGATTCTGTTTGAGTCCCATGGGACAGTCAGAAGAAAATAGCCCTATCTGGCCACCGTGAATTCTTTTTGTTTGGTTTCAGCCGTTCCCAGCCATTGATTTAGTGGTGCAGCAACATACTTCTCATTTTCTCTCACCTCAACAACTGAGTTGCTGTAGTAATAAGCATCTGGGCCTTTGAAATCAGTGGGTTTTATGATGTTCACGAATGTGAAGATCTAATAACCACCTAAAGAGGGAAGTTTGGACACTCAATTAAACACGTCACCCCACAATACACTCTTAGCTCCCAACTGCTCCTGTCTAGAAATTGGTGTTCCTTTTTATTTGACCCTCCGTCCTATCGGCGGTGATCACGCTGATGTCCTTCAAACATGGTGGTGAGCAAAGAACAAGTTTACTTTTCTCACGACAACAGGCCCAGAGGAATGATACTTGTGGTCTTCAGGGATCACTTAGTCAAAGAATGTGGCTAAATACAGACAGTTAGTTAGAAGGAGATGAAAGAGGACAGAGGATAGAGACACGGGTTCAAGTCCCGGCACAACCATTTCCTGGTTTTGTAGGTACACGCGGCCGACTCGACCTGCAAGTGTCTCGTTGAACCCAGTGCTCTCTCTAAAGCCTAGATACTTTGCAGGATTTTTGGAAGCATAGTGTAGGAAAGTGATATAGGATATATGGTTAACTTTTCTGTACACAAGGACAGATGGGCAGACAGAAAGATGATTGATTGATTGATTGATTGATAAATAGATAGACAGACAGATAGATAGATATAGGTACATATCGATTAACACAAAGCTACTGCTCATAACCAGGAGAGCAATGGTGAAAGCACATAGCGAAACTACAAACAAAAAAGAAGAATGAAATCCAGTTTAAAAAGTGCAGTAGGCAGCCATAAGAAGAAAACAAATCCTATAATTTGCAATAGTGTGGATGGAGCTAGAGGGTATAATGCTCAGTCAAATATTCAAGGAGGAGAAATACATGTACCAAATGATTTCACTCATGTGTGGAGTATGATAACAAAGAAAAACTGAAGGAAAAGACAGCAGCAGACTCACAGAACCCGAGAGTGGACTAACAGTTACCAAAAAGAAAGGGACTGGGTAGGGTTTGTGGGAAGTTAGTAATAAGGGCTTGGAAAAAGAATGGGGGCATTAGCATTAGCATGTATAGTGTGTAACTTGGGGGGTCATTTGTAGGGCTGCATAACACAGAGAAGACATGTAGTGATTCTACGGCATCTTAGTACACGCTGACGGACAGCGACTGTAACTGGCTTTGCCGGGGACTTGGTGAAGGGTGTAGACTGGAAAACATAATGTTCTGCATGTGATTGTATATTAATGAGAACAAAAAATATTTCAAAGTGCAGTAAGAGCACAGCTCTCATATATCAGAATAAAAGTACATGCTTTGAGTGCTCCAATCAAAAGACACAGTGTTAGAAGAACTGATGAAAACTCAAGACCTAATACGTGCTCCCTTACTGGAGACTCACTTGAGATCCAAGGACACAGACAAACTACAAGCTGAAGGGGTGGGGACAGATTACCTACACAAGTGAAAATAAGAAACAAACAAACAAATGAATTCTGTTTGTGTCCCCAGAGAGAGTCAGTAGAAAATAGCCCTATCTAGCCACCGTGAATTCTTTTTGTTTGATTTCAGCAGTGCTCAGGCAAAGATTTAGTGGTGCAGCAAGTTCCTTCTCATTTCCTCTCACATCAACAAATGAATTGCTGTAATAATATGCATATGGGCTTTTAAAATCATTGCTTTTTATGATGTTCACGAATGTAAAGAAGTAATAACCACCTAAGGAGGGAAGTTTGGACCCTCAAATAAACACTTCACTCCACAACACACTCTTTGTTCCCAAATGCTCCTGTTCAGAAATAGGTGTTCCTTTATATTTGTCCCTGCACCTATCAGCAGTGATCACGCCGATGTCCCTCAAACATGGTGGTTTGCAAAGAACCAAGTACACTTTTCTTTCGACAACCGGACCAGACGAAGGATACTTGTGGACTTCAGGGATCACTTACTCACTGAATGTGGCTAAATAAAGTCACCAAGCGAACAGGAAGTATAAGAGGACAGAGGACAGAGATACAGGTTCAAGTCCTTTCACCTCCATTTACTGGTTTTGTAAGCACACGCGGCTGACTCTACCTGAAAGTGTATCGGTGAACACAGTGCTCTCCTTATGGCTTAGTTACCTTGCAAGATTTCGGGAAGCTTAATGTAGGGAAGAGACATAGGCTATGTTGTTAACTGTTCTGTACAGAAGGATAGATGGGCAGAGAAAAAGATGATTGATTCATAGATAGATAGGTACACAGATGACAGATGAGAGATAGATAGATAGGTACATAGATTGATAGATGATAGACATCATAGATAGATGATAGGAAGATAGATAGATACATAGATACATACATACATACACACTTACATACATACATACATACATAGACAGACAGACCATTAGATAGATAGGTACAGATACATATCGATTGACACAAAGCTATTGTTCATAACCAGGAGTTGAATGGTGAATAACATAGCTAAACTACAAACAAAAAGGAAGAATGAAATTAAGATTAAAAAGTTCAGTAAGCAGCCTTAAGAAGAAAACAAATACTACCATTTGCAATGACCTGGATGGAGCTAGACGGTAGTATGTTCAGAGAAATAGGCCAGGCGGAGAAAGACAAGTACCAAGTGTTTTCACTCATGTGTGGAGTATAACAACAAAGAAAAACTGAAGGAAAAAAACAGCAGCAGACTCACAGAACCCGAGAGTTGACTAAAAGTTACCAAAGGGAAAAGGACAGGGCAGGGTGGGTCTGAAGGGAGGGATAAGTGTGAGGAGAAAGAATGGGGGCATTAGTTTTAGCATGTATAATGCTTGGGGTCGAGGGGGCATGGGGAGTGCTGTACAACACAGAGAAGGCTATTAGAGATCATATATCATCTTACTACTCACTGATGGACAGGGACGGTAACGGGGTCTGTTGCGACGGACATGGTGAAGGGGTCTACAGCATCCAACTACGCAGATCGACAGCGACTGAAGAGGTTTTCCAGGGGTACTTGGTGAAGGGGGAAGCATAGTAAACATAATGTTCTTCAAGTGATTTTAGCATAATGATAAAAAAAATTCTTTAAGTGCAGTAAGTGCACAGCTCTGAATCATCAGAATAAAAGGTCAGGGACTGAGTGCAGCAAACAAAAGACACAGGGTTAAAAGAAGGGATGAAAACTCAAGACACCTACGTGCTTACTTACAGGAGACTCACTTGAGATCCAAGGACACAGACAAACTACAAGCCGAAGGTGTGTGGACAAGTTCTCTACACGAGTGAAACTGAAAAACAAAACAATCAAACAAATGGATTCTGTTTGAGTCCCATGGGACAGTCAGAAGAAAATAGCCCTATCTGGCCACCGTGAATTCTTTTTGTTTGGTTTCAGCCGTTCCCAGCCATTGATTTAGTGGTGCAGCAACATACTTCTCATTTTCTCTCACCTCAACAACTGAGTTGCTGTAGTAATAAGCATCTGGGCCTTTGAAATCAGTGGGTTTTATGATGTTCACGAATGTGAAGATCTAATAACCACCTAAAGAGGGAAGTTTGGACACTCAATTAAACACGTCACCCCACAATACACTCTTAGCTCCCAACTGCTCCTGTCTAGAAATTGGTGTTCCTTTTTATTTGACCCTCCGTCCTATCGGCGGTGATCACGCTGATGTCCTTCAAACATGGTGGTGAGCAAAGAACAAGTTTACTTTTCTCACGACAACAGGCCCAGAGGAATGATACTTGTGGTCTTCAGGGATCACTTAGTCAAAGAATGTGGCTAAATACAGACAGTTAGTTAGAAGGAGATGAAAGAGGACAGAGGATAGAGACACGGGTTCAAGTCCCGGCACAACCATTTCCTGGTTTTGTAGGTACACGCGGCCGACTCGACCTGCAAGTGTCTCGTTGAACCCAGTGCTCTCTCTAAAGCCTAGATACTTTGCAGGATTTTTGGAAGCATAGTGTAGGAAAGTGATATAGGATATATGGTTAACTTTTCTGTACACAAGGACAGATGGGCAGACAGAAAGATGATTGATTGATTGATTGATTGATAAATAGATAGACAGACAGATAGATAGATATAGGTACATATCGATTAACACAAAGCTACTGCTCATAACCAGGAGAGCAATGGTGAAAGCACATAGCGAAACTACAAACAAAAAAGAAGAATGAAATCCAGTTTAAAAAGTGCAGTAGGCAGCCATAAGAAGAAAACAAATCCTATCATTTGCAATAGTGTGGATGGAGCTAGAGGGTATAATGCTCAGTCAAATATTCAAGGAGGAGAAATACATGTACCAAATGATTTCACTCATGTGTGGAGTATGATAACAAAGAAAAACTGAAGGAAAAGACAGCAGCAGACTCACAGAACCCGAGAGTGGACTAACAGTTACCAAAAAGAAAGGGACTGGGTAGGGTTTGTGGGAAGTTAGTAATAAGGGCTTGGAAAAAGAATGGGGGCATTAGCATTAGCATGTATAGTGTGTAACTTGGGGGGTCATTTGTAGGGCTGCATAACACAGAGAAGACATGTAGTGATTCTACGGCATCTTAGTACACGCTGACGGACAGCGACTGTAACTGGCTTTGCCGGGGACTTGGTGAAGGGTGTAGACTGGAAAACATAATGTTCTGCATGTGATTGTATATTAATGAGAACAAAAAATATTTCAAAGTGCAGTAAGAGCACAGCTCTCATATATCAGAATAAAAGTACATGCTTTGAGTGCTCCAATCAAAAGACACAGTGTTAGAAGAACTGATGAAAACTCAAGACCTAATACGTGCTCCCTTACTGGAGACTCACTTGAGATCCAAGGACACAGACAAACTACAAGCTGAAGGGGTGGGGACAGATTACCTAGACAAGTGAAAATAAGAAACAAACAAACAAATGAATTCTGTTTGTGTCCCCAGAGAGAGTCAGTAGAAAATAGCCCTATCTAGCCACCGTGAATTCTTTTTGTTTGATTTCAGCAGTGCTCAGGCAAAGATTTAGTGGTGCAGCAAGTTCCTTCTCATTTCCTCTCACCTCAACAAATGAATTGCTGTAATAATATGCATATGGGCTTTTAAAATCATTGCTTTTTATGATGTTCACGAATGTAAAGAAGTAATAACCACCTAAGGAGGGAAGTTTGGACCCTCAAATAAACACTTCACTCCACAACACACTCTTTGTTCCCAAATGCTCCTGTTCAGAAATAGGTGTTCCTTTATATTTGTCCCTGCACCTATCAGCAGTGATCACGCCGATGTCCCTCAAACATGGTGGTTTGCAAAGAACCAAGTACACTTTTCTTTCGACAACCGGACCAGACGAAGGATACTTGTGGACTTCAGGGATCACTTACTCACTGAATGTGGCTAAATAAAGTCACCAAGCGAACAGGAAGTATAAGAGGACAGAGGACAGAGATACAGGTTCAAGTCCTTTCACCTCCATTTACTGGTTTTGTAAGCACACGCGGCTGACTCTACCTGAAAGTGTATCGGTGAACACAGTGCTCTCCTTATGGCTTAGTTACCTTGCAAGATTTCGGGAAGCTTAATGTAGGGAAGAGACATAGGCTATGTTGTTAACTGTTCTGTACAGAAGGGTAGATGGGCAGAGAAAAAGATGATTGATTCATAGATAGATAGGTACACAGATGACAGATGAGAGATAGATAGATAGGTACATAGATTGATAGATGATAGACATCATAGATAGATGATAGGAAGATAGATAGATACATAGATACATACATACATACACACTTACATACATACATACATACATAGACAGACAGACCATTAGATAGATAGGTACAGATACATATCGATTGACACAAAGCTATTGTTCATAACCAGGAGTTGAATGGTGAATAACATAGCTAAACTACAAACAAAAAGGAAGAATGAAATTAAGATTAAAAAGTTCAGTAAGCAGCCTTAAGAAGAAAACAAATACTACCATTTGCAATGACCTGGATGGAGCTAGACGGTAGTATGTTCAGAGAAATAGGCCAGGCGGAGAAAGACAAGTACCAAGTGTTTTCACTCATGTGTGGAGTATAACAACAAAGAAAAACTGAAGGAAAAAAACAGCAGCAGACTCACAGAAACCGAGAGTTGACTAAAAGTTACCAAAGGGAAAAGGACAGGGCAGGGTGGGTCTGAAGGGAGGGATAAGTGTGAGGAGAAAGAATGGGGGCATTAGTTTTAGCATGTATAATGCTTGGGGTCGAGGGGGCATGGGGAGTGCTGTACAACACAGAGAAGGCTATTAGAGATCATATATCATCTTACTACTCACTGATGGACAGGGACGGTAACGGGGTCTGTTGCGACGGACATGGTGAAGGGGTCTACAGCATCCAACTACGCAGATCGACAGCGACTGAAGAGGTTTTCCAGGGGTACTTGGTGAAGGGGGAAGCATAGTAAACATAATGTTCTTCAAGTGATTTTAGCATAATGATAAAAAAAATTCTTTAAGTGCAGTAAGTGCACAGCTCTGAATCATCAGAATAAAAGGTCAGGGACTGAGTGCAGCAAACAAAAGACACAGGGTTAAAAGAAGGGATGAAAACTCAAGACACCTACGTGCTTACTTACAGGAGACTCACTTGAGATCCAAGGACACAGACAAACTACAAGCCGAAGGTGTGTGGACAAGTTCTCTACACGAGTGAAACTGAAAAACAAAACAATCAAACAAATGGATTCTGTTTGAGTCCCATGGGACAGTCAGAAGAAAATAGCCCTATCTGGCCACCGTGAATTCTTTTTGTTTGGTTTCAGCCGTTCCCAGCCATTGATTTAGTGGTGCAGCAACATACTTCTCATTTTCTCTCACCTCAACAACTGAGTTGCTGTAGTAATAAGCATCTGGGCCTTTGAAATCAGTGGGTTTTATGATGTTCACGAATGTGAAGATCTAATAACCACCTAAAGAGGGAAGTTTGGACACTCAATTAAACACGTCACCCCACAATACACTCTTAGCTCCCAACTGCTCCTGTCTAGAAATTGGTGTTCCTTTTTATTTGACCCTCCGTCCTATCGGCGGTGATCACGCTGATGTCCTTCAAACATGGTGGTGAGCAAAGAACAAGTTTACTTTTCTCACGACAACAGGCCCAGAGGAATGATACTTGTGGTCTTCAGGGATCACTTAGTCAAAGAATGTGGCTAAATACAGACAGTTAGTTAGAAGGAGATGAAAGAGGACAGAGGATAGAGACACGGGTTCAAGTCCCGGCACAACCATTTCCTGGTTTTGTAGGTACACGCGGCTGACTCGACCTGCAAGTGTCTCGTTGAACCCAGTGCTCTCTCTAAAGCCTAGATACTTTGCAGGATTTTTGGAAGCATAGTGTAGGAAAGTGATATAGGATATATGGTTAACTTTTCTGTACACAAGGACAGATGGGCAGACAGAAAGATGATTGATTGATTGATTGATTGATAAATAGATAGACAGACAGATAGATAGATATAGGTACATATCGATTAACACAAAGCTACTGCTCATAACCAGGAGAGCAATGGTGAAAGCACATAGCGAAACTACAAACAAAAAAGAAGAATGAAATCCAGTTTAAAAAGTGCAGTAGGCAGCCATAAGAAGAAAACAAATCCTATAATTTGCAATAGTGTGGATGGAGCTAGAGGGTATAATGCTCAGTCAAATATTCAAGGAGGAGAAATACATGTACCAAATGATTTCACTCATGTGTGGAGTATGATAACAAAGAAAAACTGAAGGAAAAGACAGCAGCAGACTCACAGAACCCGAGAGTGGACTAACAGTTACCAAAAAGAAAGGGACTGGGTAGGGTTTGTGGGAAGTTAGTAATAAGGGCTTGGAAAAAGAATGGGGGCATTAGCATTAGCATGTATAGTGTGTAACTTGGGGGGTCATTTGTAGGGCTGCATAACACAGAGAAGACATGTAGTGATTCTACGGCATCTTAGTACACGCTGACGGACAGCAACTGTAACTGGCTTTGCCGGGGACTTGGTGAAGGGTGTAGACTGGAAAACATAATGTTCTGCATGTGATTGTATATTAATGAGAACAAAAAATATTTCAAAGTGCAGTAAGAGCACAGCTCTCAAATATCAGAATAAAAGTACATGCTTTGAGTGCTCCAATCAAAAGACACAGTGTTAGAAGAACTGATGAAAACTCAAGACCTAATACGTGCTCCCTTACTGGAGACTCACTTGAGATCCAAGGACACAGACAAACTACAAGCTGAAGGGGTGGGGACAGATTACCTATACAAGTGAAAATAAGAAACAAACAAACAAATGAATTCTGTTTGAGTCCCCAGAGAGAGTCAGTAGAAAATAGCCCTATCTAGCCACCGTGAATTCTTTTTGTTTGATTTCAGCAGTGCTCAGGCAAAGATTTAGTGGTGCAGCAAGTTCCTTCTCATTTCCTCTCACCTCAACAAATGAATTGCTGTAATAATATGCATATGGGCTTTTAAAATCATTGCTTTTTATGATGTTCACGAATGTAAAGAAGTAATAACCACCTAAGGAGGGAAGTTTGGACCCTCAAATAAACACTTCACTCCACAACACACTCTTTGTTCCCAAATGCTCCTGTTCAGAAATAGGTGTTCCTTTATATTTGTCCCTGCACCTATCAGCAGTGATCACGCCGATGTCCCTCAAACATGGTGGTGTGCAAAGAACCAAGTACACTTTTCTTTCGACAACCGGACCAGACGAAGGATACTTGTGGACTTCAGGGATCACTTACTCACTGAATGTGGCTAAATAAAGTCACCAAGCGAACAGGAAGTATAAGAGGACAGAGGACAGAGATACAGGTTCAAGTCCTTTCACCTCCATTTACTGGTTTTGTAAGCACACGCGGCTGACTCTACCTGAAAGTGTATCGGTGAACACAGTGCTCTCCTTATGGCTTAGTTACCTTGCAAGATTTCGGGAAGCTTAATGTAGGGAAGAGACATAGGCTATGTTGTTAACTGTTCTGTACAGAAGGATAGATGGGCAGAGAAAAAGATGATTGATTCATAGATAGATAGGTACACAGATGACAGATGAGAGATAGATAGATAGGTACATAGATTGATAGATGATAGACATCATAGATAGATGATAGGAAGATAGATAGATACATAGATACATACATACATACACACTTACATACATACATACATACATAGACAGACAGACCATTAGATAGATAGGTACAGATACATATCGATTGACACAAAGCTATTGTTCATAACCAGGAGTTGAATGGTGAATAACATAGCTAAACTACAAGCAAAAAGGAAGAATGAAATTAAGATTAAAAAGTTCAGTAAGCAGCCTTAAGAAGAAAACAAATACTACCATTTGCAATGACCTGGATGGAGCTAGACGGTAGTATGTTCAGAGAAATAGGCCAGGCGGAGAAAGACAAGTACCAAGTGTTTTCACTCATGTGTGGAGTATAACAACAAAGAAAAACTGAAGGAAAAAAACAGCAGCAGACTCACAGAACCCGAGAGTTGACTAAAAGTTACCAAAGGGAAAAGGACAGGGCAGGGTGGGTCTGAAGGGAGGGATAAGTGTGAGGAGAAAGAATGGGGGCATTAGTTTTAGCATGAATAATGCTTGGTGTCGAGGGGGCATGGGGAGTGCTGAACAACACAGAGAAGGCTAGTAGAGATCATATAGCATCTTACTACTCACTGATGGACAGGGACGGTAACGGGGTCTGTTGGGAGGGACATGGTGAAGGGGTCTACAGCATCCAACTACGCAGATCGACAGCGACTGAAGAGGTTTTTCAGGGGTACTTGGTTAAGGGTGAAGCATAGTAAACATAATATTCTTTAAGTGATTTTTAGCTAAATGATAAAAAAAATTCTTTAAGTGCAGTAAGTGCACAACTCTGAATCATCAGAATAAAAGGTCAGGGACTGAGTGCAGCAAACAAAAGACACAGGGTTAAAAGATGGGATGAAAACTCAAGACACCTACGTGCTTACTTACAGGAGACTCACTTGAGATCCAAGGACACAGACAAACTACAAGCCGCAGGTGTGTGGACAAGTACTCTACACGAGTGAAACTGAAAACCAAACAATCAAACAAATGGATTCTGTTTGAGTTCCCTGGGACAGTCAGAAGAAAATAGCCCTATCTGGCCACCGTGAATTCTTTTTGTTTGGTTTCAGCCGTTCCCAGCCATTGATTCAGTGGTGCAGCAACATACTTCTCATTTTCTCTCACCTCAACAACTGAGTTGCTGTAATAATAAGCATCTGGGCCTTTGAAATCAGTGGGTTTTATGATGTTCACGAATGTGAAGATCTAATAACCACCTAAAGAGGGAAGTTTGGACACTCAAATAAACACGTCACCCACAATACACTCTTCGCTCCCAACTGCTCCTGTCTAGAAATTGGCGTTCCTTTTTATTTGACACTCCGTCCTATCGGCGGTGATCACGCTGATGTCCTTCAAACATGGTGGTGAGCAAAGAACAAGTTTACTTTTCTCACGACAACAGGCCCAGAGGAATGATACTTGTGGTCTTCAGGGAGCACTTAGTCAAAGAATGTGGCTAAATACAGACAGTAAGTTGGAAGGAGATGAAAGAGGACAGAGGGTAGAGACACGGGTTCAAGTCCCGGCACAACCATTTCCTGGTTTTGTAGGTACACGCGGCCGACTCGACCTGCAAGTGTCTCGGTGAACCCAGTGCTCTCTCTAAAGCGTAGATACTTTGCAGGATTTTTGGAAGCATAGTGTAGGAAAGTGATATAGGATATATGGTTAACTGTTCTTTAAACAAGGACAGATGGGCAGACAAAAAGATGATTGATTGATTGATTGATAAATAGATAGACAGACAGATAGATAGATATAGGTACATATCGATTAACAGAAAGCTACTGCTCATAACCAGGAGTGCAATGGTGAAAGCACATAGCGAAACTACAAACAAAAAAGAAGAATGAAATCCTGTTTAAAAAGTGCAGTAGGCAGACATAAGAAGAAAACAAATCCTATCATTTGCAATAAGGTGGACGGAGCTAGAGGGTATAATGCTCAGTCAAATATTCAAGGAGGAGAAATACATGTACCAAATGATTTCACTCATGTGTGGAGTATGATAACAAAGAAAAACCGAATGAAAAGACAGCAGCAGACTCACAGAACCCGAGAGTGGACTAACAGTTACCAAAAAGAAAGGGACTGGGTAGGGTTTGTGGGAAGTTAGTAATAATGGCTTGGAAAAACAATGGGGGCATTAGGATTAGCATGTATAGTGTGTAACTTGTGGGGTCATTTCTACGGCTGCATAACACAGAGAAGACATGTAGTGATTCTACAGCATCTTAGTACACGCCGACGGACAGCGACTGTAACTGGCTTTTGCCGGGGACTTGGAGAAGTGAGTAGACTGGAAAACATAATGTTCTGCATGTGATTGTATATTAATGAGAACAAAAAATATTTCAAAGTGCAGTAAGAGCACAGCTCTCATATATCAGAATAAAAGTACATGCTTTGAGTGCTCCAATCAAAAGACACAGTGTTAGAAGAACTGATGAAAACTCAAGACCTAATACGTGCTCCCTTACTGGAGACTCACTTGAGATCCAAGGACACAGACAAACTACAAGCTGAAGGGGTGGGGACAGATTACCTAGACAAGTGAAAATAAGAAACAAACAAACAAATGAATTCTGTTTGTGTCCCCAGAGAGAGTCAGTAGAAAATAGCCCTATCTAGCCACCGTGAATTCTTTTTGTTTGATTTCAGCAGTGCTCAGGCAAAGATTTAGCGGTGCAGCAAGTTCCTTCTCATTTCCTCTCACCTCAACAAATGAATTGCTGTAATAATATGCATCTGGGCTTTTAAAATCATTGCTTTTTATGATGTTCACGAATGTAAAGAAGTAATAACCACCTAAGGAGGGAAGTTTGGACCCTCAAATAAACACTTCACTCCACAACACACTCTTTGTTCCCAACTGCTCCTGTTCAGAAATAGGTGTTCCTTTATATTTGTCCCTGCACCTATCAGCAGTGATCACGCCGATGTCCCTCAAACATGGTGGTGTGCAAAGAACCAAGTACACTTTTCTTTCGACAACCGGACCATACGAAGGATACTTGTGGACTTCAGGGATCACTTACTCACTGAATGTGGCTAAATAAAGTCACCAAGCGAGCAGGAAGTATAAGATTACAGAGGACAGAGATACAGGTTCAAGTCCTTTCACCTCCATTTACTGGTTTTGTAAGCACACGCGGCTGACTCTACCTGAAAGTGTATCGGTGAACACAGTGCTCTCCTTATGGCTTAGTTACCTTGCAAGATTTCTGGAAGCATATTGTAGGGAAGAGACATAGGCTATGTTGTTAACTGTTCTGTACAGAAGGATAGATGGGCAGAGAAAAAGATGATTGATTCATAGATAGATAGGTACACAGATGACAGATGAGAGATAGATAGATAGGTACATAGATTGATAGATGATAGACATCATAGATAGATGATAGGAAGAAAGATAGATACATACATACATACATACATACATACACACTTACATACATACATACATACATAGACAGACAGACCATTAGATAGATAGGTACAGATACATATCGATTGACACAAAGCTATTGTTCATAAACAGGAGTTGAATGGTGAATAACATAGCTAAACTACAAACAAAAAGGAAGAATGAAATTAAGTTTAAAAAGTTCAGTAAGCAGCCTTAAGAAGAAAACAAATACTACCATTTGCAATGACCTGGATGGAGCTAGACGGTAGTATGTTCAGAGAAATAGGCCAGGCGGAGAAAGACAAGTACCAAGTGTTTTCACTCATGTGTGGAGTATAACAACAAAGAAAAACTGAAGGAAAAAAACAGCAGCAGACTCACAGAACCCGAGAGTTGACTAAAAGTTACCAAAGGGAAAAGGACAGGGCAGGGTGGGTCTGAAGGGAGGGATAAGTGTGAGGAGAAAGAATGGGGGCATTAGTTTTAGCATGTATAATGCTTGGGGTCGAGGGGGCATTGGGAGTGCTGTACAACACAGAGAAGGCTATTAGAGATCATACAGCATCTTACTACTCACTGATGGACAGGGACGGTAACGGGGTCTGTTGCGAGGGACATGGTGAAGGGGTCTACAGCATCCAACTACGCAGATCGACAGCGACTGAAGAGTTTTTCCAGGGGTACTTGGTGAAGGGGGAAGCATAGTAAACATAATGTTCTTCAAGTGATTTTAGCTTAATGATAAAAAAAATTCTTTAAGTGCAGTAAGTGCACAGCTCTGAATCATCAGAATAAAAGGTCAGGGACTGAGTGCAGCAAACAAAAGACACAGGGTTAAAAGAAGAGATGAAAACTCAAGACACCTACGTGCTTACTTACAGGAGACTCACTTGAGATCCAAGGACACAGACAAACTACAAGCCGAAGGTGTGTGGACAAGTTCTCTACACGAGTGAAACTGAAAAACAAAACAATCAAACAAATGGATTCTGTTTGAGTCCCATGGGACAGTCAGAAGAAAATAGCCCTATCTGGCCACCGTGAATTCTTTTTGTTTGGTTTCAGCCGTTCCCAGCCATTGATTTAGTGGTGCAGCAACATACTTCTCATTTTCTCTCACCTCAACAACTGAGTTGCTGTAATAATAAGCATCTGGGCCTTTGAAATCAGTGGGTTTTATGATGTTCACGAATGTGAAGATCTAATAACCACCTAAAGAGGGAAGTTTGGACACTCAATTAAACACGTCACCCCACAATACACTCTTAGCTCCCAACTGCTCCTGTCTAGAAATTGGTGTTCCTTTTTATTTGACCCTCCGTCCTATCGGCGGTGATCACGCTGATGTCCTTCAAACATGGTGGTGAGCAAAGAACAAGTTTACTTTTCTCACGACAACAGGCCCAGAGGAATGATACTTGTGGTCTTCAGGGATCACTTAGTCAAAGAATGTGGCTAAATACAGACAGTTAGTTAGAAGGAGATGAAAGAGGACAGAGGATAGAGACACGGGTTCAAGTCCCGGCACCACCATTTCCTGGTTTTGTAGGTACACGCGGCCGACTCGACCTGCAAGTGTCTCGTTGAACCCAGTGCTCTCTCTAAAGCCTAGATACTTTGCAGGATTTTTGGAAGCATAGTGTAGGAAAGTGATATAGGATATATCGTTAACTTTTCTGTACACAAGGACAGATGGGCAGACAGAAAGATGATTGATTAATTGATTGATTGATAAATAGATAGACAGACAGATAGATAGATATAGGTACATATCGATTAACACAAAGATACTGCTCATAACCAGGAGAGCAATGGTGAAAGCACATAGCGAAACTACAAACAAAAAAGAAGAATGAAATCCAGTTTAAAAAGTGCAGTAGGCAGCCATAAGAAGAAAATAAAATCCTATAATTTGCAATAAGGTGGATGGAGCTAGAAGGTATAATGCTCAGTCAAATATTCAAGGAGGAGAAATACATGTACCAAATGATTTCACTCATCTGTGGAGTATGATAACAAAGAAAAACTGAAGGAAAAGACAGCAGCAGACTCACAGAACCCGAGAGTGGACTAACAGTTACCAAAAAGAAAGGGACTGGGTAGGGTTTGTGGGAAGTTAGTAATAAGGGCTTGGAAAAAGAATGGGGGCATTAGCATTAGCATGTATAGTGTGTAACTTGGAGGGTCATTTGTACGGCTGCATAACACAGAGAAGACATGTAGTGATTCTACAGCATCTTAGTACACGCTGACGGACAGCGACTGTAACTGCCTTTGCCGGGGACTTGGTGAAGCGTGTAGACTGGAAAACATAATGTTCTGCATGTGTTTGTATATTAATGAGAACAAAAAATATTTCAAAGTGCAGTAAGAGCACAGCTCTCAAATATCAGAATAAAAGTACAGGCTTTGAGTGCTCCAATCAAAAGACACAGTGTTAGAAGAACTGATGAAAACTCAAGACCTAATACGTGCTCCCTTACTGGAGACTCACTTGAGATCCAAGGACACAGACAAACTACAAGCTGAAGGGGCGGGGACAGATTACCTATACAAGTGAAAATGAGAAACAAACAAACAAATGAATTCTGTTTGAGTCCCCAGAGAGAGTCAGTAGAAAATAGCCCTATTATCCACGGTGAATTCTTTTTGTTTGATTTCAGCAGTGCTCAGGCAAAGATTTAGCGGTGCAGCAAGTTCCTTCTCATTTCCTCTCACCTCAACAAATGAATTGCTGTAATAATATGCATCTGGGCTTTTAAAATCATTGCTTTTTATGATGTTCACGAATGTAAAGAAGTAATAACCACCTAAGGAGGGAAGTTTGGACCCTCAAATAAACACTTCACTCCACAACACACTCTTTGTTCCCAACTGCTCCTGTTCAGAAATAGGTGTTCCTTTATATTTGTCCCTGCACCTATCAGCAGTGATCACGCCGATGTCCCTCAAACATGGTGGTGTGCAAAGAACCAAGTACACTTTTCTTTCGACAACCGGACCATACGAAGGATACTTGTGGAATTCAGGGATCACTTACTCACTGAATGTGGCTAAATAAAGTCACCAAGCGAGCAGGAAGTATAAGAGGACAGAGGACAGAGATACAGGTTCAAGTCCTTTCACCTCCATTTACTGGTTTTGTAAGCACACGCGGCTGACTCTACCTGAAAGTGTATCGGTGAACACAGTGCTCTCCTTATGGCTTAGTTACCTTCCAAGATTTCAGGAAGCATATTGTAGGGAAGAGACATAGGCTATGTTGTTAACTGTTCTGTACAGAAGGATAGATGGGCAGAGAAAAAGATGATTGATTCATAGATAGATAGGTACACAGATGACAGATGAGAGATAGATAGATAGGTACATAGATTGATAGATGATAGACATCATAGATAGATGATAGGAAGATAGATAGATACATAGATACATACATACATACACACTTACATACATACATACATACATAGACAGACAGACCATTAGATAGATAGGTACAGATACATATCGATTGACACAAAGCTATTGTTCATAACCAGGAGTTGAATGGTGAATAACATAGCTAAACTACAAACAAAAAGGAAGAATGAAATTAAGTTTAAAAAGTTCAGTAAGCAGCCTTAAGAAGAAAACAAATACTACCATTTGCAATGACCTGGATGGAGCTAGACGGTAGTATGTTCAGAGAAATAGGCCAGGCGGAGAAAGACAAGTACCAAGTGTTTTCACTCATGTGTGGAGTATAACAACAAAGAAAAACTGAAGGAAAAAAACAGCAGCAGACTCACAGAAACCGAGAGTTGACTAAAAGTTACCAAAGGGAAAAAGACAGGGCAGGTTGGGTCTGAACGGAGGGATAAGTGTGAGGAGAAAGAATGGGGGCATTAGTTTTAGCATGTATAATGCTTGGGGTCGAGGGGGCATTGGGAGTGCTGTACAACACAGAGAAGGCTATTAGAGATCATATAGCATCTTACTACTCACTGATGGACAGGGACGGTAACGGGGTCTGTTGCGAGGGACATGGTGAAGGGGTCTACAGCATCCAACTACGCAGATCGACAGCGACTGAAGAGGTTTTCCAGGGGTACTTGGTGAAGGGGGAAGCATAGTAAACATAATGTTCTTCAAGTGATTTTAGCTTAATGATAAAAAAAATTCTTTAAGTGCAGTAAGTGCACAGCTCTGAATCATCAGAATAAAAGGTCAGAGACTGAGTGCAGCAAACAAAAGACACAGGGTTAAAAGAAGGGATGAAAACTCAAGACACCTACGTGCTTACTTACAGGAGACTCACTTGAGATCCAAGGACACAGACAAACTACAAGCCGAAGGTGTGTGGACAAGTTCTCTACACGAGTGAAACTGAAAAACAAAACAATCAAACAAATGGATTCTGTTTGAGTCCCATGGGACAGTCAGAAGAAAATAGCCCTATCTGGCCACCGTGAATTCTTTTTGTTTGGTTTCAGCCGTTCCCAGCCATTGATTTAGTGGTGCAGCAACATACTTCTCATTTTCTCTCACCTCAACAACTGAGTTGCTGTAATAATAAGCATCTGGGCCTTTGAAATCAGTGGGTTTTATGATGTTCACGAATGTGAAGATCTAATAACCACCTAAAGAGGGAAGTTTGGACACTCAATTAAACACGTCACCCCACAATACACTCTTAGCTCCCAACTGCTCCTGTCTAGAAATTGGTGTTCCTTTTTATTTGACCCTCCGTCCTATCGGCGGTGATCACGCTGATGTCCTTCAAACATGGTGGTGAGCAAAGAACAAGTTTACTTTTCTCACGACAACAGGCCCAGAGGAATGATACTTGTGGTCTTCAGGGATCACTTAGTCAAAGAATGTGGCTAAATACAGACAGTTAGTTAGAAGGAGATAAAGAGGACAGAGGATAGAGACACGGGTTCAAGTCCTGGCACCACCATTTCCTGGTTTTGTAGGTACACGCGGCCGACACGACCGGCAAGTGTCTCGTTGAACCCAGTGCTCTCTCTAAAGCCTAGATACTTTGCAGGATTTTGGAAGCATAGTGTAGGAAAGTGATATAGGATATATCGTTAACTTTTCTGTACACAAGGACAGATGGGCAGACAGAAAGATGATTGATTAATTGATTGATTGATAAATAGATAGACAGACAGATAGATAGATATAGGTACATATCGATTAACACAATGCTACTGCTCATAACCAGGAGAGCAATGGTGAAAGCACATAGCGAAACTACAAACAAAAAAGAAGAATGAAATCCAGTTTAAAAAGTGCAGTAGGCAGCCATAAGAAGAAAACAAATCCTATCATTTGCAATAATGTGGATGGAGGTAGAGGGTATAATGCTCAGTCAAATATTCAAGGAGGAGAAACACATGTACCAAATGATTTCACTCATGTGTGGAGTTTGATAACAAAGAAAAACAGAAGGAAAAGGCAGCAGCAGACTCACAGAACCCGAGAGTGGACTAACAGTTACCAAAAAGAAAGAGACTTGGTAGGGTTTGTGGGAAGTTAGTAATAAGGGCTTGGAAAAAGAATGGGGGCATTAGGATTAGCATGTATAGTGTGTAACTTGTGGGGTCATTTGTAGGGCTGCATAACACAGAGAAGACATGTAGTGATTCTACAGCATCTTAGTACACGCTGACGGACAGCGACTGTAACTGGCTTTTGCCGGGTACTTGGTGAAGGGTGTAGACTGGAAAACATAATGTTCTGCATATGATTGTATATTAATGAGAACAAAAAATATTTCAAAGTTCAGTAAGAGCACAGCTCTCAAATATCAGAATAAAAGTACAGGCTTTGAGTGCTCCAATCAGAAGACACACTGTTAGAAGAACTGATGAAAATTCATGACCTCCTATGTGCTCCCTTACTGGAGACTCACTTGAGATCCAAGGACACAGACAAACTACAAGCTGAAGGGGCGGGGACAGATTACCTATACAAGTGAAAATAAGAAACAAACAAACAAATGAATTCTGTTTGAGTCCCCAGAGAGAGTCAGTAGAAAATAGCCCTATCTAGCCACCGTGAATTCTTTTTGTTTGATTTCAGCAGTGCTCAGGCATAGATTTAGTGGTGCAGCAAGTTCCTTCTCATTTTCTCTCACCTCAACAAATGAATTGCTCTAATAATATGCGTCTGGGCTTTTAAAATCATTGCTTTTTATGATGTTCACGAATGTAAAGAAGTAATAACCACCTAAGGAGGGAAGTTTGGACCCTCAAATAAACACTTCACTCCACAACACACTCTTTGTTCCCAACTGCTCCTGTCCAGAAATAGGTGTTCCTTTATATTTGTCCCTGCACCTATCAGCAGTGATCACGCCGATGTCCCTCAAACATGGTGGTGTGCAAAGAACCAAGTACACTTTTCTTTCAACAACCGGACCAGATGAAGGATTGTTGTGGTCCTCATGGATCACTTACTCACTAAATGTGGCTAAATAAAGTCACCGAGAGAGCAGGAAGTATAAGAGGACAGAGGACAGAGATACAGGTTCAAGTCCTTTCACCTCCATTTACTGGTTTTGTAAGAACACGCGGCTGACTCTACCTGAAAGTGTATCGGTGAACACAGTGCTCTCCTTATGGCTTAGTTACCTTGCAAGATTTCTGGAAGCATAATGTAGGGAAGAGACATAGGCTATGTTGTTAACTGTTCTGTACAGAAGGATAGATGGGCAGAAAAAAGATGATTGATTCATAGATAGATAGGTACACAGATGACAGATGAAAGATAGATAGATAGGTACATAGATTGATAGATGATAGACATCATAGATAGATGATAGGAAGATAGATAGATACATAGATACATACATACATACATACACACATACATACATACATACATACATAGACAGACAGACCATTAGATAGATAGGTACAGATACATATCGATTGACACAAAGCTATTGTTCATAACCAGTAGTTGAATGGTGAATAACATAGCTAAACTACAAACAAACAGGAAGAATGAAATTAAGTTTAAAAAGTTCAGTAAGCAGCCTTAAGAAGAAAACAAATACTACCATTTGCAATGACCTGGATGGAGCTAGACGGTAGTATGTTCAGAGAAATAGCCCAGGCTTAGAAAGACATGTACCAACTGTCTTCACTCATGTGTGGAGTATAACAACAAAGAAAAACTGAAGGAAAAAAACAGCAGCAGACTCACAGAACCCGAGAGTTGACTAAAAGTTACCAAAGGGAAAAGGACTGGGCAGGGTGGGTCTGAAGGGAGGGATAAGTGTGAGGAGAAAGAATGGGGGCATTAGTTTTAGCATGAATAATGCTTGGGGTCGAGGGGGCATGGGGAGTGCTGTACAACACAGAGAAGGCTATAAGAGATCATATAGCATCTTACTACTCACTGATGGTCAGGGACGGTAACGGGGTCTGTTGCGAGGGACATGGTGAAGGGGTCTACAGCATCCAACTACGCAGATCGACAGCGACTGAAGAGGTTTTCCAGGGGTACTTGGTGAAGGGGGAAGCATAGTATACATAATGTTCTTCAACTGATTTTAGCTTAATGATAAAAAAAATTCTTTATGTGCAGTAAGTGCACAGCTCTGAATCATCAGAATAAAAGGTCAGGGACTGAGTGCTGCAAACAAAAGACACAGGGTTAAAAGAAGGGATGAAAAATCAAGACACCTACGTGCTTACTTACAGGAGACTCACTTGAGATCCAAGGACACAGACAAACTACAAGCCGAAGGTGTGTGGACAAGTACTCTACACGAGTGAAACTGAAAACCAAACAATCAAACAAATGGATTCTGTTTGAGTCCCCAGGGACAGTCAGAAGAAAATAGCCCTATCTGGCCACCGTGAATTCTTTTTGTTTGGTTTCAGCCGTTCCCAGCCATTGATTTAGTGGTGCAGCAAAATACTTCTCATTTTCTCTCACCTCAACAACTGAGTTGCTGTAATAATAAGCATCTGGGCCTTTGAAATCAGTGGGTTTTATGATGTTCACGAATGTGAAGATCTAATAACCACCTAAAGAGGGAAGTTTGGACACTCAAATAAACACGTCACCCACAATACACTCTTCGCTCCCAACTGCTCCTGTCTAGAAATTGGCGTTCCTTTTTATTTGACACTCCGTCCTATCGGCTGTGATCACGCTGATGTCCTTCAAACATGGTGGTGAGCAAAGAACAAGTTTACTTTTCTCACGACAACAGGCCCAGAGGAATTATACTTGTGTTCTTCAGGGAGCACTTAGTCACAAAATGTGGCTAAATACAGACAGTAAGTTGGAAGGAGATGAAAGAGGACAGAGGATAGAGACACGGGTTCAAGTCCCGGCACAACCATTTCCTGGTTTTGTAGGTACACGTGGCCGACTCGACCTGCAAGTGTCTCGGTGAACCCAGTGCTCTCTCTAAAGCGTAGATACTTTGCAGGATTTTTGGAAGCATAGTGTAGGAAAGTGATATAGGATATATGGTTAACTGTTCTGTACACAAGGACAGATGGGCAGACAAAAAGATGATTGATTGATTGATTGATAAATAGATAGACAGACAGATAGATAGATATAGGTACATATCGATTAACACAAAGCTACTGCTCATAACCAGGAGAGCAATGGTGAAAGCACATAGCGAAACTACAAACAAAAAAGAAGAATGAAATCCAGTTTAAAAAGTGCAGTAGGCAGCCATAAGAAGAAAACAAATCCTATCATTTGCAATAAGGTGGATGGAGCTAGAGGGTATAATGCTCAGTCAAATATTCAAGGAGGAGAAATACATGTACCAAATGATTTCACTCATGTGTGGAGTATGATAACAAAGAAAAACTGAAGGAAAAGACAGCAGCAGACTCACAGAACCCGAGAGTGGACTAACAGTTACCAAAAAGAAAGGGACTGGGTAGGGTTTGTGGGAAGTTAGTAATAAGGGCTTGGAAAAAGAATGGGGGCATTAGCATTAGCATGTATAGTGTGTAACTTGGGGGGTCATTTGTAGGGCTGCATAACACAGAGAAGACATGTAGTGATTCTACGGCATCTTAGTACACGCTGACGGACAGCGACTGTAACTGGCTTTGCCGGGGACTTGGTGAAGGGTGTAGACTGGAAAACATAATGTTCTGCATGTGATTGTATATTAATGAGAACAAAAAATATTTCAAAGTGCAGTAAGAGCACAGCTCTCAAATATCAGAATAAAAGTACATGCTTTGAGTGCTCCAATCAAAAGACACAGTTTTAGAAGAACTGATGAAAACTCAAGACCTAATACGTGCTCCCTTACTGGAGACTCACTTGAGATCCAAGGACACAGACAAACTACAAGCTGAAGGGGTGGGGACAGAATACCTATACAAGTGAAAATAAGAAACAAACAAACAAATGAATTCTGTTTGAGTCCCCAGAGAGAGTCAGTAGAAAATAGCCCTATCTAGCCACCGTGAATTCTTTTTGTTTGATTTCAGCAGTGCTCAGGCAAAGATTTAGTGGTGCAGCAAGTTCCTTCTCATTTCCTCTCACCTCAACAAATGAATTGCTGTAATAATATGCATATGGGCTTTTAAAATCATTGCTTTTTATGATGTTCACGAATGTAAAGAAGTAATAACCACCTAAGGAGGGAAGTTTGGACCCTCAAATAAACACTTCACTCCACAACACACTCTTTGTTCCCAAATGCTCCTGTTCAGAAATAGGTGTTCCTTTATATTTGTCCCTGCACCTATCAGCAGTGATCACGCCGATGTCCCTCAAACATGGTGGTGTGCAAAGAACCAAGTACACTTTTCTTTCGACAACCGGACCAGACGAAGGATACTTGTGGACTTCAGGGATCACTTACTCACTGAATGTGGCTAAATAAAGTCACCAAGCGAACAGGAAGTATAAGAGGACAGAGGACAGAGATACAGGTTCAAGTCCTTTCACCTCCATTTACTGGTTTTGTAAGCACACGCGGCTGACTCTACCTGAAAGTGTATCGGTGAACACAGTGCTCTCCTTATGGCTTAGTTACCTTGCAAGATTTCGGGAAGCTTAATGTAGGGAAGAGACATAGGCTATGTTGTTAACTGTTCTGTACAGAAGGATAGATGGGCAGAGAAAAAGATGATTGATTCATAGATAGATAGGTACACAGATGACAGATGAGAGATAGATAGATAGGTACATAGATTGATAGATGATAGACATCATAGATAGATGATAGGAAGATAGATAGATACATAGATACATACATACATACACACTTACATACATACATACATACATAGACAGACAGACCATTAGATAGATAGGTACAGATACATATCGATTGACACAAAGCTATTGTTCATAACCAGGAGTTGAATGGTGAATAACATAGCTAAACTACAAACAAAAAGGAAGAATGAAATTAAGATTAAAAAGTTCAGTAAGCAGCCTTAAGAAGAAAACAAATACTACCATTTGCAATGACCTGGATGGAGCTAGACGGTAGTATGTTCAGAGAAATAGGCCAGGCGGAGAAAGACAAGTACCAAGTGTTTTCACTCATGTGTGGAGTATAACAACAAAGAAAAACTGAAGGAAAAAAACAGCAGCAGACTCACAGAACCCGAGAGTTGACTAAAAGTTACCAAAGGGAAAAGGACAGGGCAGGGTGGGTCTGAAGGGAGGGATAAGTGTGAGGAGAAAGAATGGGGGCATTAGTTTTAGTATGTATAATGCTTGGGGTCGAGGGGGCATGGGGAGTGCTGTACAACACAGAGAAGGCTATTAGAGATCATATATCATCTTACTACTCACTGATGGACAGGGACGGTAACGGGGTCTGTTGCGAGGGACATGGTGAAGGGGTCTACAGCATCCAACTACGCAGATCGACAGCGACTGAAGAGGTTTTCCAGGGGTACTTGGTGAAGGGGGAAGCATAGTAAACATAATGTTCTTCAAGTGATTTTAGCATAATGATAAAAAAAATTCTTTAAGTGCAGTAAGTGCACAGCTCTGAATCATCAGAATAAAAGGTCAGGGACTGAGTGCAGCAAACAAAAGACACAGGGTTAAAAGAAGGGATGAAAACTCAAGACACCTACGTGCTTACTTACAGGAGACTCACTTGAGATCCAAGGACACAGACAAACTACAAGCCGAAGGTGTGTGGACAAGTTCTCTACACGAGTGAAACTGAAAAACAAAACAATCAAACAAATGGATTCTGTTTGAGTCCCATGGGACAGTCAGAAGAAAATAGCCCTATCTGGCCACCGTGAATTCTTTTTGTTTGGTTTCAGCCGTTCCCAGCCATTGATTTAGTGGTGCAGCAACATACTTCTCATTTTCTCTCACCTCAACAACTGAGTTGCTGTAGTAATAAGCATCTGGGCCTTTGAAATCAGTGGGTTTTATGATGTTCACGAATGTGAAGATCTAATAACCACCTAAAGAGGGAAGTTTGGACACTCAATTAAACACGTCACCCCACAATACACTCTTAGCTCCCAACTGCTCCTGTCTAGAAATTGGTGTTCCTTTTTATTTGACCCTCCGTCCTATCGGCGGTGATCACGCTGATGTCCTTCAAACATGGTGGTGAGCAAAGAACAAGTTTACTTTTCTCACGACAACAGGCCCAGAGGAATGATACTTGTGGTCTTCAGGGATCACTTAGTCAAAGAATGTGGCTAAATACAGACAGTTAGTTAGAAGGAGATGAAAGAGGACAGAGGATAGAGACACGGGTTCAAGTCCCGGCACAACCATTTCCTGGTTTTGTAGGTACACGCGGCCGACTCGACCTGCAAGTGTCTCGTTGAACCCAGTGCTCTCTCTAAAGCCTAGATACTTTGCAGGATTTTTGGAAGCATAGTGTAGGAAAGTGATATAGGATATATGGTTAACTTTTCTGTACACAAGGACAGATGGGCAGACAGAAAGATGATTGATTGATTGATTGATTGATAAATAGATAGACAGACAGATAGATAGATATAGGTACATATCGATTAACACAAAGCTACTGCTCATAACCAGGAGAGCAATGGTGAAAGCACATAGCGAAACTACAAACAAAAAAGAAGAATGAAATCCAGTTTAAAAAGTGCAGTAGGCAGCCATAAGAAGAAAACAAATCCTATAATTTGCAATAGTGTGGATGGAGCTAGAGGGTATAATGCTCAGTCAAATATTCAAGGAGGAGAAATACATGTACCAAATGATTTCACTCATGTGTGGAGTATGATAACAAAGAAAAACTGAAGGAAAAGACAGCAGCAGACTCACAGAACCCGAGAGTGGACTAACAGTTACCAAAAAGAAAGGGACTGGGTAGGGTTTGTGGGAAGTTAGTAATAAGGGCTTGGAAAAAGAATGGGGTCATTAGCATTAGCATGTATAGTGTGTAACTTGGGGGGTCATTTGTAGGGCTGCATAACACAGAGAAGACATGTAGTGATTCTACGGCATCTTAGTACACGCTGACGGACAGCGACTGTAACTGGCTTTGCCGGGGACTTGGTGAAGGGTGTAGACTGGAAAACATAATGTTCTGCATGTGATTGTATATTAATGAGAACAAAAAATATTTCAAAGTGCAGTAAGAGCACAGCTCTCATATATCAGAATAAAAGTACATGCTTTGAGTGCTCCAATCAAAAGACACAGTGTTAGAAGAACTGATGAAAACTCAAGACCTAATACGTGCTCCCTTACTGGAGACTCACTTGAGATCCAAGGACACAGACAAACTACAAGCTGAAGGGGTGGGGACAGATTACCTAGACAAGTGAAAATAAGAAACAAACAAACAAATGAATTCTGTTTGTGTCCCCAGAGAGAGTCAGTAGAAAATAGCCCTATCTAGCCACCGTGAATTCTTTTTGTTTGATTTCAGCAGTGCTCAGGCAAAGATTTAGTGGTGCAGCAAGTTCCTTCTCATTTCCTCTCACCTCAACAAATGAATTGCTGTAATAATATGCATATGGGCTTTTAAAATCATTGCTTTTTATGATGTTCACGAATGTAAAGAAGTAATAACCACCTAAGGAGGGAAGTTTGGACCCTCAAATAAACACTTCACTCCACAACACACTCTTTGTTCCCAAATGCTCCTGTTCAGAAATAGGTGTTCCTTTATATTTGTCCCTGCACCTATCAGCAGTGATCACGCCGATGTCCCTCAAACATGGTGGTTTGCAAAGAACCAAGTACACTTTTCTTTCGACAACCGGACCAGACGAAGGATACTTGTGGACTTCAGGGATCACTTACTCACTGAATGTGGCTAAATAAAGTCACCAAGCGAACAGGAAGTATAAGAGGACAGAGGACAGAGATACAGGTTCAAGTCCTTTCACCTCCATTTACTGGTTTTGTAAGCACACGCGGCTGACTCTACCTGAAAGTGTATCGGTGAACACAGTGCTCTCCTTATGGCTTAGTTACCTTGCAAGATTTCGGGAAGCTTAATGTAGGGAAGAGACATAGGCTATGTTGTTAACTGTTCTGTACAGAAGGATAGATGGGCAGAGAAAAAGATGATTGATTCATAGATAGATAGGTACACAGATGACAGATGAGAGATAGATAGATAGGTACATAGATTGATAGATGATAGACATCATAGATAGATGATAGGAAGATAGATAGATACATAGATACATACATACATACACACTTACATACATACATACATACATAGACAGACAGACCATTAGATAGATAGGTACAGATACATATCGATTGACACAAAGCTATTGTTCATAACCAGGAGTTGAATGGTGAATAACATAGCTAAACTACAAACAAAAAGGAAGAATGAAATTAAGATTAAAAAGTTCAGTAAGCAGCCTTAAGAAGAAAACAAATACTACCATTTGCAATGACCTGGATGGAGCTAGACGGTAGTATGTTCAGAGAAATAGGCCAGGCGGAGAAAGACAAGTACCAAGTGTTTTCACTCATGTGTGGAGTATAACAACAAAGAAAAACTGAAGGAAAAAAACAGCAGCAGACTCACAGAACCCGAGAGTTGACTAAAAGTTACCAAAGGGAAAAGGACAGGGCAGGGTGGGTCTGAAGGGAGGGATAAGTGTGAGGAGAAAGAATGGGGGCATTAGTTTTAGCATGTATAATGCTTGGGGTCGAGGGGGCATGGGGAGTGCTGTACAACACAGAGAAGGCTATTAGAGATCATATATCATCTTACTACTCACTGATGGACAGGGACGGTAACGGGGTCTGTTGCGACGGACATGGTGAAGGGGTCTACAGCATCCAACTACGCAGATCGACAGCGACTGAAGAGGTTTTCCAGGGGTACTTGGTGAAGGGGGAAGCATAGTAAACATAATGTTCTTCAAGTGATTTTAGCATAATGATAAAAAAAATTCTTTAAGTGCAGTAAGTGCACAGCTCTGAATCATCAGAATAAAAGGTCAGGGACTGAGTGCAGCAAACAAAAGACACAGGGTTAAAAGAAGGGATGAAAACTCAAGACACCTACGTGCTTACTTACAGGAGACTCACTTGAGATCCAAGGACACAGACAAACTACAAGCCGAAGGTGTGTGGACAAGTTCTCTACACGAGTGAAACTGAAAAACAAAACAATCAAACAAATGGATTCTGTTTGAGTCCCATGGGACAGTCAGAAGAAAATAGCCCTATCTGGCCACCGTGAATTCTTTTTGTTTGGTTTCAGCCGTTCCCAGCCATTGATTTAGTGGTGCAGCAACATACTTCTCATTTTCTCTCACCTCAACAACTGAGTTGCTGTAGTAATAAGCATCTGGGCCTTTGAAATCAGTGGGTTTTATGATGTTCACGAATGTGAAGATCTAATAACCACCTAAAGAGGGAAGTTTGGACACTCAATTAAACACGTCACCCCACAATACACTCTTAGCTCCCAACTGCTCCTGTCTAGAAATTGGTGTTCCTTTTTATTTGACCCTCCGTCCTATCGGCGGTGATCACGCTGATGTCCTTCAAACATGGTGGTGAGCAAAGAACAAGTTTACTTTTCTCACGACAACAGGCCCAGAGGAATGATACTTGTGGTCTTCAGGGATCACTTAGTCAAAGAATGTGGCTAAATACAGACAGTTAGTTAGAAGGAGATGAAAGAGGACAGAGGATAGAGACACGGGTTCAAGTCCCGGCACAACCATTTCCTGGTTTTGTAGGTACACGCGGCCGACTCGACCTGCAAGTGTCTCGTTGAACCCAGTGCTCTCTCTAAAGCCTAGATACTTTGCAGGATTTTTGGAAGCATAGTGTAGGAAAGTGATATAGGATATATGGTTAACTTTTCTGTACACAAGGACAGATGGGCAGACAGAAAGATGATTGATTGATTGATTGATTGATAAATAGATAGACAGACAGATAGATAGATATAGGTACATATCGATTAACACAAAGCTACTGCTCATAACCAGGAGAGCAATGGTGAAAGCACATAGCGAAACTACAAACAAAAAAGAAGAATGAAATCCAGTTTAAAAAGTGCAGTAGGCAGCCATAAGAAGAAAACAAATCCTATCATTTGCAATAGTGTGGATGGAGCTAGAGGGTATAATGCTCAGTCAAATATTCAAGGAGGAGAAATACATGTACCAAATGATTTCACTCATGTGTGGAGTATGATAACAAAGAAAAACTGAAGGAAAAGACAGCAGCAGACTCACAGAACCCGAGAGTGGACTAACAGTTACCAAAAAGAAAGGGACTGGGTAGGGTTTGTGGGAAGTTAGTAATAAGGGCTTGGAAAAAGAATGGGGGCATTAGCATTAGCATGTATAGTGTGTAACTTGGGGGGTCATTTGTAGGGCTGCATAACACAGAGAAGACATGTAGTGATTCTACGGCATCTTAGTACACGCTGACGGACAGCGACTGTAACTGGCTTTGCCGGGGACTTGGTGAAGGGTGTAGACTGGAAAACATAATGTTCTGCATGTGATTGTATATTAATGAGAACAAAAAATATTTCAAAGTGCAGTAAGAGCACAGCTCTCATATATCAGAATAAAAGTACATGCTTTGAGTGCTCCAATCAAAAGACACAGTGTTAGAAGAACTGATGAAAACTCAAGACCTAATACGTGCTCCCTTACTGGAGACTCACTTGAGATCCAAGGACACAGACAAACTACAAGCTGAAGGGGTGGGGACAGATTACCTAGACAAGTGAAAATAAGAAACAAACAAACAAATGAATTCTGTTTGTGTCCCCAGAGAGAGTCAGTAGAAAATAGCCCTATCTAGCCACCGTGAATTCTTTTTGTTTGATTTCAGCAGTGCTCAGGCAAAGATTTAGTGGTGCAGCAAGTTCCTTCTCATTTCCTCTCACCTCAACAAATGAATTGCTGTAATAATATGCATATGGGCTTTTAAAATCATTGCTTTTTATGATGTTCACGAATGTAAAGAAGTAATAACCACCTAAGGAGGGAAGTTTGGACCCTCAAATAAACACTTCACTCCACAACACACTCTTTGTTCCCAAATGCTCCTGTTCAGAAATAGGTGTTCCTTTATATTTGTCCCTGCACCTATCAGCAGTGATCACGCCGATGTCCCTCAAACATGGTGGTTTGCAAAGAACCAAGTACACTTTTCTTTCGACAACCGGACCAGACGAAGGATACTTGTGGACTTCAGGGATCACTTACTCACTGAATGTGGCTAAATAAAGTCACCAAGCGAACAGGAAGTATAAGAGGACAGAGGACAGAGATACAGGTTCAAGTCCTTTCACCTCCATTTACTGGTTTTGTAAGCACACGCGGCTGACTCTACCTGAAAGTGTATCGGTGAACACAGTGCTCTCCTTATGGCTTAGTTACCTTGCAAGATTTCGGGAAGCTTAATGTAGGGAAGAGACATAGGCTATGTTGTTAACTGTTCTGTACAGAAGGATAGATGGGCAGAGAAAAAGATGATTGATTCATAGATAGATAGGTACACAGATGACAGATGAGAGATAGATAGATAGGTACATAGATTGATAGATGATAGACATCATAGATAGATGATAGGAAGATAGATAGATACATAGATACATACATACATACACACTTACATACATACATACATACATAGACAGACAGACCATTAGATAGATAGGTACAGATACATATCGATTGACACAAAGCTATTGTTCATAACCAGGAGTTGAATGGTGAATAACATAGCTAAACTACAAACAAAAAGGAAGAATGAAATTAAGATTAAAAAGTTCAGTAAGCAGCCTTAAGAAGAAAACAAATACTACCATTTGCAATGACCTGGATGGAGCTAGACGGTAGTATGTTCAGAGAAATAGGCCAGGCGGAGAAAGACAAGTACCAAGTGTTTTCACTCATGTGTGGAGTATAACAACAAAGAAAAACTGAAGGAAAAAAACAGCAGCAGACTCACAGAACCCGAGAGTTGACTAAAAGTTACCAAAGGGAAAAGGACAGGGCAGGGTGGGTCTGAAGGGAGGGATAAGTGTGAGGAGAAAGAATGGGGGCATTAGTTTTAGCATGTATAATGCTTGGGGTCGAGGGGGCATGGGGAGTGCTGTACAACACAGAGAAGGCTATTAGAGATCATATATCATCTTACTACTCACTGATGGACAGGGACGGTAACGGGGTCTGTTGCGAGGGACATGGTGAAGGGGTCTACAGCATCCAACTACGCAGATCGACAGCGACTGAAGAGGTTTTCCAGGGGTACTTGGTGAAGGGGGAAGCATAGTAAACATAATGTTCTTCAAGTGATTTTAGCATAATGATAAAAAAAATTCTTTAAGTGCAGTAAGTGCACAGCTCTGAATCATCAGAATAAAAGGTCAGGGACTGAGTGCAGCAAACAAAAGACACAGGGTTAAAAGAAGGGATGAAAACTCAAGACACCTACGTGCTTACTTACAGGAGACTCACTTGAGATCCAAGGACACAGACAAACTACAAGCCGAAGGTGTGTGGACAAGTTCTCTACACGAGTGAAACTGAAAAACAAAACAATCAAACAAATGGATTCTGTTTGAGTCCCATGGGACAGTCAGAAGAAAATAGCCCTATCTGGCCACCGTGAATTCTTTTTGTTTGGTTTCAGCCGTTCCCAGCCATTGATTTAGTGGTGCAGCAACATACTTCTCATTTTCTCTCACCTCAACAACTGAGTTGCTGTAGTAATAAGCATCTGGGCCTTTGAAATCAGTGGGTTTTATGATGTTCACGAATGTGAAGATCTAATAACCACCTAAAGAGGGAAGTTTGGACACTCAATTAAACACGTCACCCCACAATACACTCTTAGCTCCCAACTGCTCCTGTCTAGAAATTGGTGTTCCTTTTTATTTGACCCTCCGTCCTATCGGCGGTGATCACGCTGATGTCCTTCAAACATGGTGGTGAGCAAAGAACAAGTTTACTTTTCTCACGACAACAGGCCCAGAGGAATGATACTTGTGGTCTTCAGGGATCACTTAGTCAAAGAATGTGGCTAAATACAGACAGTTAGTTAGAAGGAGATGAAAGAGGACAGAGGATAGAGACACGGGTTCAAGTCCCGGCACAACCATTTCCTGGTTTTGTAGGTACACGCGGCCGACTCGACCTGCAAGTGTCTCGTTGAACCCAGTGCTCTCTCTAAAGCCTAGATACTTTGCAGGATTTTTGGAAGCATAGTGTAGGAAAGTGATATAGGATATATGGTTAACTTTTCTGTACACAAGGACAGATGGGCAGACAGAAAGATGATTGATTGATTGATTGATTGATAAATAGATAGACAGACAGATAGATAGATATAGGTACATATCGATTAACACAAAGCTACTGCTCATAACCAGGAGAGCAATGGTGAAAGCACATAGCGAAACTACAAACAAAAAAGAAGAATGAAATCCAGTTTAAAAAGTGCAGTAGGCAGCCATAAGAAGAAAACAAATCCTATCATTTGCAATAGTGTGGATGGAGCTAGAGGGTATAATGCTCAGTCAAATATTCAAGGAGGAGAAATACATGTACCAAATGATTTCACTCATGTGTGGAGTATGATAACAAAGAAAAACTGAAGGAAAAGACAGCAGCAGACTCACAGAACCCGAGAGTGGACTAACAGTTACCAAAAAGAAAGGGACTGGGTAGGGTTTGTGGGAAGTTAGTAATAAGGGCTTGGAAAAAGAATGGGGGCATTAGCATTAGCATGTATAGTGTGTAACTTGGGGGGTCATTTGTAGGGCTGCATAACACAGAGAAGACATGTAGTGATTCTACGGCATCTTAGTACACGCTGACGGACAGCGACTGTAACTGGCTTTGCCGGGGACTTGGTGAAGGGTGTAGACTGGAAAACATAATGTTCTGCATGTGATTGTATATTAATGAGAACAAAAAATATTTCAAAGTGCAGTAAGAGCACAGCTCTCATATATCAGAATAAAAGTACATGCTTTGAGTGCTCCAATCAAAAGACACAGTGTTAGAAGAACTGATGAAAACTCAAGACCTAATACGTGCTCCCTTACTGGAGACTCACTTGAGATCCAAGGACACAGACAAACTACAAGCTGAAGGGGTGGGGACAGATTACCTAGACAAGTGAAAATAAGAAACAAACAAACAAATGAATTCTGTTTGTGTCCCCAGAGAGAGTCAGTAGAAAATAGCCCTATCTAGCCACCGTGAATTCTTTTTGTTTGATTTCAGCAGTGCTCAGGCAAAGATTTAGTGGTGCAGCAAGTTCCTTCTCATTTCCTCTCACCTCAACAAATGAATTGCTGTAATAATATGCATATGGGCTTTTAAAATCATTGCTTTTTATGATGTTCACGAATGTAAAGAAGTAATAACCACCTAAGGAGGGAAGTTTGGACCCTCAAATAAACACTTCACTCCACAACACACTCTTTGTTCCCAAATGCTCCTGTTCAGAAATAGGTGTTCCTTTATATTTGTCCCTGCACCTATCAGCAGTGATCACGCCGATGTCCCTCAAACATGGTGGTTTGCAAAGAACCAAGTACACTTTTCTTTCGACAACCGGACCAGACGAAGGATACTTGTGGACTTCAGGGATCACTTACTCACTGAATGTGGCTAAATAAAGTCACCAAGCGAACAGGAAGTATAAGAGGACAGAGGACAGAGATACAGGTTCAAGTCCTTTCACCTCCATTTACTGGTTTTGTAAGCACACGCGGCTGACTCTACCTGAAAGTGTATCGGTGAACACAGTGCTCTCCTTATGGCTTAGTTACCTTGCAAGATTTCGGGAAGCTTAATGTAGGGAAGAGACATAGGCTATGTTGTTAACTGTTCTGTACAGAAGGATAGATGGGCAGAGAAAAAGATGATTGATTCATAGATAGATAGGTACACAGATGACAGATGAGAGATAGATAGATAGGTACATAGATTGATAGATGATAGACATCATAGATAGATGATAGGAAGATAGATAGATACATAGATACATACATACATACACACTTACATACATACATACATACATAGACAGACAGACCATTAGATAGATAGGTACAGATACATATCGATTGACACAAAGCTATTGTTCATAACCAGGAGTTGAATGGTGAATAACATAGCTAAACTACAAACAAAAAGGAAGAATGAAATTAAGATTAAAAAGTTCAGTAAGCAGCCTTAAGAAGAAAACAAATACTACCATTTGCAATGACCTGGATGGAGCTAGACGGTAGTATGTTCAGAGAAATAGGCCAGGCGGAGAAAGACAAGTACCAAGTGTTTTCACTCATGTGTGGAGTATAACAACAAAGAAAAACTGAAGGAAAAAAACAGCAGCAGACTCACAGAACCCGAGAGTTGACTAAAAGTTACCAAAGGGAAAAGGACAGGGCAGGGTGGGTCTGAAGGGAGGGATAAGTGTGAGGAGAAAGAATGGGGGCATTAGTTTTAGCATGTATAATGCTTGGGGTCGAGGGGGCATGGGGAGTGCTGTACAACACAGAGAAGGCTATTAGAGATCATATATCATCTTACTACTCACTGATGGACAGGGACGGTAACGGGGTCTGTTGCGAGGGACATGGTGAAGGGGTCTACAGCATCCAACTACGCAGATCGACAGCGACTGAAGAGGTTTTCCAGGGGTACTTGGTGAAGGGGGAAGCATAGTAAACATAATGTTCTTCAAGTGATTTTAGCTTAATGATAAAAAAAATTCTTTAAGTGCAGTAAGTGCACAGCTCTGAATCATCAGAATAAAAGGTCAGGGACTGAGTGCAGCAAACAAAAGACACAGGGTTAAAAGAAGGGATGAAAACTCAAGACACCTACGTGCTTACTTACAGGAGACTCACTTGAGATCCAAGGACACAGACAAACTACAAGCCGAAGGTGTGTGGACAAGTTCTCTACACGAGTGAAACTGAAAAACAAAACAATCAAACAAATGGATTCTGTTTGAGTCCCATGGGACAGTCAGAAGAAAATAGCCCTATCTGGCCACCGTGAATTCTTTTTGTTTGGTTTCAGCCGTTCCCAGCCATTGATTTAGTGGTGCAGCAACATACTTCTCATTTTCTCTCACCTCAACAACTGAGTTGCTGTAGTAATAAGCATCTGGGCCTTTGAAATCAGTGGGTTTTATGATGTTCACGAATGTGAAGATCTAATAACCACCTAAAGAGGGAAGTTTGGACACTCAATTAAACACGTCACCCCACAATACACTCTTAGCTCCCAACTGCTCCTGTCTAGAAATTGGTGTTCCTTTTTATTTGACCCTCCGTCCTATCGGCGGTGATCACGCTGATGTCCTTCAAACATGGTGGTGAGCAAAGAACAAGTTTACTTTTCTCACGACAACAGGCCCAGAGGAATGATACTTGTGGTCTTCAGGGATCACTTAGTCAAAGAATGTGGCTAAATACAGACAGTTAGTTAGAAGGAGATGAAAGAGGACAGAGGATAGAGACACGGGTTCAAGTCCCGGCACAACCATTTCCTGGTTTTGTAGGTACACGCGGCTGACTCGACCTGCAAGTGTCTCGTTGAACCCAGTGCTCTCTCTAAAGCCTAGATACTTTGCAGGATTTTTGGAAGCATAGTGTAGGAAAGTGATATAGGATATATGGTTAACTTTTCTGTACACAAGGACAGATGGGCAGACAGAAAGATGATTGATTGATTGATTGATTGATAAATAGATAGACAGACAGATAGATAGATATAGGTACATATCGATTAACACAAAGCTACTGCTCATAACCAGGAGAGCAATGGTGAAAGCACATAGCGAAACTACAAACAAAAAAGAAGAATGAAATCCAGTTTAAAAAGTGCAGTAGGCAGCCATAAGAAGAAAACAAATCCTATCATTTGCAATAGTGTGGATGGAGCTAGAGGGTATAATGCTCAGTCAAATATTCAAGGAGGAGAAATACATGTACCAAATGATTTCACTCATGTGTGGAGTATGATAACAAAGAAAAACTGAAGGAAAAGACAGCAGCAGACTCACAGAACCCGAGAGTGGACTAACAGTTACCAAAAAGAAAGGGACTGGGTAGGGTTTGTGGGAAGTTAGTAATAAGGGCTTGGAAAAAGAATGGGGGCATTAGCATTAGCATGTATAGTGTGTAACTTGGGGGGTCATTTGTAGGGCTGCATAACACAGAGAAGACATGTAGTGATTCTACGGCATCTTAGTACACGCTGACGGACAGCGACTGTAACTGGCTTTGCCGGGGACTTGGTGAAGGGTGTAGACTGGAAAACATAATGTTCTGCATGTGATTGTATATTAATGAGAACAAAAAATATTTCAAAGTGCAGTAAGAGCACAGCTCTCAAATATCAGAATAAAAGTACATGCTTTGAGTGCTCCAATCAAAAGACACAGTGTTAGAAGAACTGATGAAAACTCAAGACCTAATACGTGCTCCCTTACTGGAGACTCACTTGAGATCCAAGGACACAGACAAACTACAAGCTGAAGGGGTGGGGACAGATTACCTAGACAAGTGAAAATAAGAAACAAACAAACAAATGAATTCTGTTTGTGTCCCCAGAGAGAGTCAGTAGAAAATAGCCCTATCTAGCCACCGTGAATTCTTTTTGTTTGATTTCAGCAGTGCTCAGGCAAAGATTTAGTGGTGCAGCAAGTTCCTTCTCATTTCCTCTCACCTCAACAAATGAATTGCTGTAATAATATGCATATGGGCTTTTAAAATCATTGCTTTTTATGATGTTCACGAATGTAAAGAAGTAATAACCACCTAAGGAGGGAAGTTTGGACCCTCAAATAAACACTTCACTCCACAACACACTCTTTGTTCCCAAATGCTCCTGTTCAGAAATAGGTGTTCCTTTATATTTGTCCCTGCACCTATCAGCAGTGATCACGCCGATGTCCCTCAAACATGGTGGTTTGCAAAGAACCAAGTACACTTTTCTTTCGACAACCGGACCAGACGAAGGATACTTGTGGACTTCAGGGATCACTTACTCACTGAATGTGGCTAAATAAAGTCACCAAGCGAACAGGAAGTATAAGAGGACAGAGGACAGAGATACAGGTTCAAGTCCTTTCACCTCCATTTACTGGTTTTGTAAGCACACGCGGCTGACTCTACCTGAAAGTGTATCGGTGAACACAGTGCTCTCCTTATGGCTTAGTTACCTTGCAAGATTTCGGGAAGCTTAATGTAGGGAAGAGACATAGGCTATGTTGTTAACTGTTCTGTACAGAAGGATAGATGGGCAGAGAAAAAGATGATTGATTCATAGATAGATAGGTACACAGATGACAGATGAGAGATAGATAGATAGGTACATAGATTGATAGATGATAGACATCATAGATAGATGATAGGAAGATAGATAGATACATAGATACATACATACATACACACTTACATACATACATACATACATAGACAGACAGACCATTAGATAGATAGGTACAGATACATATCGATTGACACAAAGCTATTGTTCATAACCAGGAGTTGAATGGTGAATAACATAGCTAAACTACAAACAAAAAGGAAGAATGAAATTAAGATTAAAAAGTTCAGTAAGCAGCCTTAAGAAGAAAACAAATACTACCATTTGCAATGACCTGGATGGAGCTAGACGGTAGTATGTTCAGAGAAATAGGCCAGGCGGAGAAAGACAAGTACCAAGTGTTTTCACTCATGTGTGGAGTATAACAACAAAGAAAAACTGAAGGAAAAAAACAGCAGCAGACTCACAGAACCCGAGAGTTGACTAAAAGTTACCAAAGGGAAAAGGACAGGGCAGGGTGGGTCTGAAGGGAGGGATAAGTGTGAGGAGAAAGAATGGGGGCATTAGTTTTAGCATGTATAATGCTTGGGGTCGAGGGGGCATGGGGAGTGCTGTACAACACAGAGAAGGCTATTAGAGATCATATATCATCTTACTACTCACTGATGGACAGGGACGGTAACGGGGTCTGTTGCGAGGGACATGGTGAAGGGGTCTACAGCATCCAACTACGCAGATCGACAGCGACTGAAGAGGTTTTCCAGGGGTACTTGGTGAAGGGGGAAGCATAGTAAACATAATGTTCTTCAAGTGATTTTAGCATAATGATAAAAAAAATTCTTTAAGTGCAGTAAGTGCACAGCTCTGAATCATCAGAATAAAAGGTCAGGGACTGAGTGCAGCAAACAAAAGACACAGGGTTAAAAGAAGGGATGAAAACTCAAGACACCTACGTGCTTACTTACAGGAGACTCACTTGAGATCCAAGGACACAGACAAACTACAAGCCGAAGGTGTGTGGACAAGTTCTCTACACGAGTGAAACTGAAAAACAAAACAATCAAACAAATGGATTCTGTTTGAGTCCCATGGGACAGTCAGAAGAAAATAGCCCTATCTGGCCACCGTGAATTCTTTTTGTTTGGTTTCAGCCGTTCCCAGCCATTGATTTAGTGGTGCAGCAACATACTTCTCATTTTCTCTCACCTCAACAACTGAGTTGCTGTAGTAATAAGCATCTGGGCCTTTGAAATCAGTGGGTTTTATGATGTTCACGAATGTGAAGATCTAATAACCACCTAAAGAGGGAAGTTTGGACACTCAATTAAACACGTCACCCCACAATACACTCTTAGCTCCCAACTGCTCCTGTCTAGAAATTGGTGTTCCTTTTTATTTGACCCTCCGTCCTATCGGCGGTGATCACGCTGATGTCCTTCAAACATGGTGGTGAGCAAAGAACAAGTTTACTTTTCTCACGACAACAGGCCCAGAGGAATGATACTTGTGGTCTTCAGGGATCACTTAGTCAAAGAATGTGGCTAAATACAGACAGTTAGTTAGAAGGAGATGAAAGAGGACAGAGGATAGAGACACGGGTTCAAGTCCCGGCACAACCATTTCCTGGTTTTGTAGGTACACGCGGCTGACTCGACCTGCAAGTGTCTCGTTGAACCCAGTGCTCTCTCTAAAGCCTAGATACTTTGCAGGATTTTTGGAAGCATAGTGTAGGAAAGTGATATAGGATATATGGTTAACTTTTCTGTACACAAGGACAGATGGGCAGACAGAAAGATGATTGATTGATTGATTGATTGATAAATAGATAGACAGACAGATAGATAGATATAGGTACATATCGATTAACACAAAGCTACTGCTCATAACCAGGAGAGCAATGGTGAAAGCACATAGCGAAACTACAAACAAAAAAGAAGAATGAAATCCAGTTTAAAAAGTGCAGTAGGCAGCCATAAGAAGAAAACAAATCCTATCATTTGCAATAGTGTGGATGGAGCTAGAGGGTATAATGCTCAGTCAAATATTCAAGGAGGAGAAATACATGTACCAAATGATTTCACTCATGTGTGGAGTATGATAACAAAGAAAAACTGAAGGAAAAGACAGCAGCAGACTCACAGAACCCGAGAGTGGACTAACAGTTACCAAAAAGAAAGGGACTGGGTAGGGTTTGTGGGAAGTTAGTAATAAGGGCTTGGAAAAAGAATGGGGGCATTAGCATTAGCATGTATAGTGTGTAACTTGGGGGGTCATTTGTAGGGCTGCATAACACAGAGAAGACATGTAGTGATTCTACGGCATCTTAGTACACGCTGACGGACAGCGACTGTAACTGGCTTTGCCGGGGACTTGGTGAAGGGTGTAGACTGGAAAACATAATGTTCTGCATGTGATTGTATATTAATGAGAACAAAAAATATTTCAAAGTGCAGTAAGAGCACAGCTCTCAAATATCAGAATAAAAGTACATGCTTTGAGTGCTCCAATCAAAAGACACAGTGTTAGAAGAACTGATGAAAACTCAAGACCTAATACGTGCTCCCTTACTGGAGACTCACTTGAGATCCAAGGACACAGACAAACTACAAGCTGAAGGGGTGGGGACAGATTACCTAGACAAGTGAAAATAAGAAACAAACAAACAAATGAATTCTGTTTGTGTCCCCAGAGAGAGTCAGTAGAAAATAGCCCTATCTAGCCACCGTGAATTCTTTTTGTTTGATTTCAGCAGTGCTCAGGCAAAGATTTAGTGGTGCAGCAAGTTCCTTCTCATTTCCTCTCACCTCAACAAATGAATTGCTGTAATAATATGCATATGGGCTTTTAAAATCATTGCTTTTTATGATGTTCACGAATGTAAAGAAGTAATAACCACCTAAGGAGGGAAGTTTGGACCCTCAAATAAACACTTCACTCCACAACACACTCTTTGTTCCCAAATGCTCCTGTTCAGAAATAGGTGTTCCTTTATATTTGTCCCTGCACCTATCAGCAGTGATCACGCCGATGTCCCTCAAACATGGTGGTTTGCAAAGAACCAAGTACACTTTTCTTTCGACAACCGGACCAGACGAAGGATACTTGTGGACTTCAGGGATCACTTACTCACTGAATGTGGCTAAATAAAGTCACCAAGCGAACAGGAAGTATAAGAGGACAGAGGACAGAGATACAGGTTCAAGTCCTTTCACCTCCATTTACTGGTTTTGTAAGCACACGCGGCTGACTCTACCTGAAAGTGTATCGGTGAACACAGTGCTCTCCTTATGGCTTAGTTACCTTGCAAGATTTCGGGAAGCTTAATGTAGGGAAGAGACATAGGCTATGTTGTTAACTGTTCTGTACAGAAGGATAGATGGGCAGAGAAAAAGATGATTGATTCATAGATAGATAGGTACACAGATGACAGATGAGAGATAGATAGATAGGTACATAGATTGATAGATGATAGACATCATAGATAGATGATAGGAAGATAGATAGATACATAGATACATACATACATACACACTTACATACATACATACATACATAGACAGACAGACCATTAGATAGATAGGTACAGATACATATCGATTGACACAAAGCTATTGTTCATAACCAGGAGTTGAATGGTGAATAACATAGCTAAACTACAAACAAAAAGGAAGAATGAAATTAAGATTAAAAAGTTCAGTAAGCAGCCTTAAGAAGAAAACAAATACTACCATTTGCAATGACCTGGATGGAGCTAGACGGTAGTATGTTCAGAGAAATAGGCCAGGCGGAGAAAGACAAGTACCAAGTGTTTTCACTCATGTGTGGAGTATAACAACAAAGAAAAACTGAAGGAAAAAAACAGCAGCAGACTCACAGAACCCGAGAGTTGACTAAAAGTTACCAAAGGGAAAAGGACAGGGCAGGGTGGGTCTGAAGGGAGGGATAAGTGTGAGGAGAAAGAATGGGGGCATTAGTTTTAGCATGTATAATGCTTGGGGTCGAGGGGGCATGGGGAGTGCTGTACAACACAGAGAAGGCTATTAGAGATCATATATCATCTTACTACTCACTGATGGACAGGGACGGTAACGGGGTCTGTTGCGAGGGACATGGTGAAGGGGTCTACAGCATCCAACTACGCAGATCGACAGCGACTGAAGAGGTTTTCCAGGGGTACTTGGTGAAGGGGGAAGCATAGTAAACATAATGTTCTTCAAGTGATTTTAGCATAATGATAAAAAAAATTCTTTAAGTGCAGTAAGTGCACAGCTCTGAATCATCAGAATAAAAGGTCAGGGACTGAGTGCAGCAAACAAAAGACACAGGGTTAAAAGAAGGGATGAAAACTCAAGACACCTACGTGCTTACTTACAGGAGACTCACTTGAGATCCAAGGACACAGACAAACTACAAGCCGAAGGTGTGTGGACAAGTTCTCTACACGAGTGAAACTGAAAAACAAAACAATCAAACAAATGGATTCTGTTTGAGTCCCATGGGACAGTCAGAAGAAAATAGCCCTATCTGGCCACCGTGAATTCTTTTTGTTTGGTTTCAGCCGTTCCCAGCCATTGATTTAGTGGTGCAGCAACATACTTCTCATTTTCTCTCACCTCAACAACTGAGTTGCTGTAGTAATAAGCATCTGGGCCTTTGAAATCAGTGGGTTTTATGATGTTCACGAATGTGAAGATCTAATAACCACCTAAAGAGGGAAGTTTGGACACTCAATTAAACACGTCACCCCACAATACACTCTTAGCTCCCAACTGCTCCTGTCTAGAAATTGGTGTTCCTTTTTATTTGACCCTCCGTCCTATCGGCGGTGATCACGCTGATGTCCTTCAAACATGGTGGTGAGCAAAGAACAAGTTTACTTTTCTCACGACAACAGGCCCAGAGGAATGATACTTGTGGTCTTCAGGGATCACTTAGTCAAAGAATGTGGCTAAATACAGACAGTTAGTTAGAAGGAGATGAAAGAGGACAGAGGATAGAGACACGGGTTCAAGTCCCGGCACAACCATTTCCTGGTTTTGTAGGTACACGCGGCCGACTCGACCTGCAAGTGTCTCGTTGAACCCAGTGCTCTCTCTAAAGCCTAGATACTTTGCAGGATTTTTGGAAGCATAGTGTAGGAAAGTGATATAGGATATATGGTTAACTTTTCTGTACACAAGGACAGATGGGCAGACAGAAAGATGATTGATTGATTGATTGATTGATAAATAGATAGACAGACAGATAGATAGATATAGGTACATATCGATTAACACAAAGCTACTGCTCATAACCAGGAGAGCAATGGTGAAAGCACATAGCGAAACTACAAACAAAAAAGAAGAATGAAATCCAGTTTAAAAAGTGCAGTAGGCAGCCATAAGAAGAAAACAAATCCTATAATTTGCAATAGTGTGGATGGAGCTAGAGGGTATAATGCTCAGTCAAATATTCAAGGAGGAGAAATACATGTACCAAATGATTTCACTCATGTGTGGAGTATGATAACAAAGAAAAACTGAAGGAAAAGACAGCAGCAGACTCACAGAACCCGAGAGTGGACTAACAGTTACCAAAAAGAAAGGGACTGGGTAGGGTTTGTGGGAAGTTAGTAATAAGGGCTTGGAAAAAGAATGGGGGCATTAGCATTAGCATGTATAGTGTGTAACTTGGGGGGTCATTTGTAGGGCTGCATAACACAGAGAAGACATGTAGTGATTCTACGGCATCTTAGTACACGCTGACGGACAGCGACTGTAACTGGCTTTGCCGGGGACTTGGTGAAGGGTGTAGACTGGAAAACATAATGTTCTGCATGTGATTGTATATTAATGAGAACAAAAAATATTTCAAAGTGCAGTAAGAGCACAGCTCTCATATATCAGAATAAAAGTACATGCTTTGAGTGCTCCAATCAAAAGACACAGTGTTAGAAGAACTGATGAAAACTCAAGACCTAATACGTGCTCCCTTACTGGAGACTCACTTGAGATCCAAGGACACAGACAAACTACAAGCTGAAGGGGTGGGGACAGATTACCTACACAAGTGAAAATAAGAAACAAACAAACAAATGAATTCTGTTTGTGTCCCCAGAGAGAGTCAGTAGAAAATAGCCCTATCTAGCCACCGTGAATTCTTTTTGTTTGATTTCAGCAGTGCTCAGGCAAAGATTTAGTGGTGCAGCAAGTTCCTTCTCATTTCCTCTCACATCAACAAATGAATTGCTGTAATAATATGCATATGGGCTTTTAAAATCATTGCTTTTTATGATGTTCACGAATGTAAAGAAGTAATAACCACCTAAGGAGGGAAGTTTGGACCCTCAAATAAACACTTCACTCCACAACACACTCTTTGTTCCCAAATGCTCCTGTTCAGAAATAGGTGTTCCTTTATATTTGTCCCTGCACCTATCAGCAGTGATCACGCCGATGTCCCTCAAACATGGTGGTTTGCAAAGAACCAAGTACACTTTTCTTTCGACAACCGGACCAGACGAAGGATACTTGTGGACTTCAGGGATCACTTACTCACTGAATGTGGCTAAATAAAGTCACCAAGCGAACAGGAAGTATAAGAGGACAGAGGACAGAGATACAGGTTCAAGTCCTTTCACCTCCATTTACTGGTTTTGTAAGCACACGCGGCTGACTCTACCTGAAAGTGTATCGGTGAACACAGTGCTCTCCTTATGGCTTAGTTACCTTGCAAGATTTCGGGAAGCTTAATGTAGGGAAGAGACATAGGCTATGTTGTTAACTGTTCTGTACAGAAGGATAGATGGGCAGAGAAAAAGATGATTGATTCATAGATAGATAGGTACACAGATGACAGATGAGAGATAGATAGATAGGTACATAGATTGATAGATGATAGACATCATAGATAGATGATAGGAAGATAGATAGATACATAGATACATACATACATACACACTTACATACATACATACATACATAGACAGACAGACCATTAGATAGATAGGTACAGATACATATCGATTGACACAAAGCTATTGTTCATAACCAGGAGTTGAATGGTGAATAACATAGCTAAACTACAAACAAAAAGGAAGAATGAAATTAAGATTAAAAAGTTCAGTAAGCAGCCTTAAGAAGAAAACAAATACTACCATTTGCAATGACCTGGATGGAGCTAGACGGTAGTATGTTCAGAGAAATAGGCCAGGCGGAGAAAGACAAGTACCAAGTGTTTTCACTCATGTGTGGAGTATAACAACAAAGAAAAACTGAAGGAAAAAAACAGCAGCAGACTCACAGAACCCGAGAGTTGACTAAAAGTTACCAAAGGGAAAAGGACAGGGCAGGGTGGGTCTGAAGGGAGGGATAAGTGTGAGGAGAAAGAATGGGGGCATTAGTTTTAGCATGTATAATGCTTGGGGTCGAGGGGGCATGGGGAGTGCTGTACAACACAGAGAAGGCTATTAGAGATCATATATCATCTTACTACTCACTGATGGACAGGGACGGTAACGGGGTCTGTTGCGACGGACATGGTGAAGGGGTCTACAGCATCCAACTACGCAGATCGACAGCGACTGAAGAGGTTTTCCAGGGGTACTTGGTGAAGGGGGAAGCATAGTAAACATAATGTTCTTCAAGTGATTTTAGCATAATGATAAAAAAAATTCTTTAAGTGCAGTAAGTGCACAGCTCTGAATCATCAGAATAAAAGGTCAGGGACTGAGTGCAGCAAACAAAAGACACAGGGTTAAAAGAAGGGATGAAAACTCAAGACACCTACGTGCTTACTTACAGGAGACTCACTTGAGATCCAAGGACACAGACAAACTACAAGCCGAAGGTGTGTGGACAAGTTCTCTACACGAGTGAAACTGAAAAACAAAACAATCAAACAAATGGATTCTGTTTGAGTCCCATGGGACAGTCAGAAGAAAATAGCCCTATCTGGCCACCGTGAATTCTTTTTGTTTGGTTTCAGCCGTTCCCAGCCATTGATTTAGTGGTGCAGCAACATACTTCTCATTTTCTCTCACCTCAACAACTGAGTTGCTGTAGTAATAAGCATCTGGGCCTTTGAAATCAGTGGGTTTTATGATGTTCACGAATGTGAAGATCTAATAACCACCTAAAGAGGGAAGTTTGGACACTCAATTAAACACGTCACCCCACAATACACTCTTAGCTCCCAACTGCTCCTGTCTAGAAATTGGTGTTCCTTTTTATTTGACCCTCCGTCCTATCGGCGGTGATCACGCTGATGTCCTTCAAACATGGTGGTGAGCAAAGAACAAGTTTACTTTTCTCACGACAACAGGCCCAGAGGAATGATACTTGTGGTCTTCAGGGATCACTTAGTCAAAGAATGTGGCTAAATACAGACAGTTAGTTAGAAGGAGATGAAAGAGGACAGAGGATAGAGACACGGGTTCAAGTCCCGGCACAACCATTTCCTGGTTTTGTAGGTACACGCGGCCGACTCGACCTGCAAGTGTCTCGTTGAACCCAGTGCTCTCTCTAAAGCCTAGATACTTTGCAGGATTTTTGGAAGCATAGTGTAGGAAAGTGATATAGGATATATGGTTAACTTTTCTGTACACAAGGACAGATGGGCAGACAGAAAGATGATTGATTGATTGATTGATTGATAAATAGATAGACAGACAGATAGATAGATATAGGTACATATCGATTAACACAAAGCTACTGCTCATAACCAGGAGAGCAATGGTGAAAGCACATAGCGAAACTACAAACAAAAAAGAAGAATGAAATCCAGTTTAAAAAGTGCAGTAGGCAGCCATAAGAAGAAAACAAATCCTATCATTTGCAATAGTGTGGATGGAGCTAGAGGGTATAATGCTCAGTCAAATATTCAAGGAGGAGAAATACATGTACCAAATGATTTCACTCATGTGTGGAGTATGATAACAAAGAAAAACTGAAGGAAAAGACAGCAGCAGACTCACAGAACCCGAGAGTGGACTAACAGTTACCAAAAAGAAAGGGACTGGGTAGGGTTTGTGGGAAGTTAGTAATAAGGGCTTGGAAAAAGAATGGGGGCATTAGCATTAGCATGTATAGTGTGTAACTTGGGGGGTCATTTGTAGGGCTGCATAACACAGAGAAGACATGTAGTGATTCTACGGCATCTTAGTACACGCTGACGGACAGCGACTGTAACTGGCTTTGCCGGGGACTTGGTGAAGGGTGTAGACTGGAAAACATAATGTTCTGCATGTGATTGTATATTAATGAGAACAAAAAATATTTCAAAGTGCAGTAAGAGCACAGCTCTCATATATCAGAATAAAAGTACATGCTTTGAGTGCTCCAATCAAAAGACACAGTGTTAGAAGAACTGATGAAAACTCAAGACCTAATACGTGCTCCCTTACTGGAGACTCACTTGAGATCCAAGGACACAGACAAACTACAAGCTGAAGGGGTGGGGACAGATTACCTACACAAGTGAAAATAAGAAACAAACAAACAAATGAATTCTGTTTGTGTCCCCAGAGAGAGTCAGTAGAAAATAGCCCTATCTAGCCACCGTGAATTCTTTTTGTTTGATTTCAGCAGTGCTCAGGCAAAGATTTAGTGGTGCAGCAAGTTCCTTCTCATTTCCTCTCACCTCAACAAATGAATTGCTGTAATAATATGCATATGGGCTTTTAAAATCATTGCTTTTTATGATGTTCACGAATGTAAAGAAGTAATAACCACCTAAGGAGGGAAGTTTGGACCCTCAAATAAACACTTCACTCCACAACACACTCTTTGTTCCCAAATGCTCCTGTTCAGAAATAGGTGTTCCTTTATATTTGTCCCTGCACCTATCAGCAGTGATCACGCCGATGTCCCTCAAACATGGTGGTTTGCAAAGAACCAAGTACACTTTTCTTTCGACAACCGGACCAGACGAAGGATACTTGTGGACTTCAGGGATCACTTACTCACTGAATGTGGCTAAATAAAGTCACCAAGCGAACAGGAAGTATAAGAGGACAGAGGACAGAGATACAGGTTCAAGTCCTTTCACCTCCATTTACTGGTTTTGTAAGCACACGCGGCTGACTCTACCTGAAAGTGTATCGGTGAACACAGTGCTCTCCTTATGGCTTAGTTACCTTGCAAGATTTCGGGAAGCTTAATGTAGGGAAGAGACATAGGCTATGTTGTTAACTGTTCTGTACAGAAGGGTAGATGGGCAGAGAAAAAGATGATTGATTCATAGATAGATAGGTACACAGATGACAGATGAGAGATAGATAGATAGGTACATAGATTGATAGATGATAGACATCATAGATAGATGATAGGAAGATAGATAGATACATAGATACATACATACATACACACTTACATACATACATACATACATAGACAGACAGACCATTAGATAGATAGGTACAGATACATATCGATTGACACAAAGCTATTGTTCATAACCAGGAGTTGAATGGTGAATAACATAGCTAAACTACAAACAAAAAGGAAGAATGAAATTAAGATTAAAAAGTTCAGTAAGCAGCCTTAAGAAGAAAACAAATACTACCATTTGCAATGACCTGGATGGAGCTAGACGGTAGTATGTTCAGAGAAATAGGCCAGGCGGAGAAAGACAAGTACCAAGTGTTTTCACTCATGTGTGGAGTATAACAACAAAGAAAAACTGAAGGAAAAAAACAGCAGCAGACTCACAGAAACCGAGAGTTGACTAAAAGTTACCAAAGGGAAAAGGACAGGGCAGGGTGGGTCTGAAGGGAGGGATAAGTGTGAGGAGAAAGAATGGGGGCATTAGTTTTAGCATGTATAATGCTTGGGGTCGAGGGGGCATGGGGAGTGCTGTACAACACAGAGAAGGCTATTAGAGATCATATATCATCTTACTACTCACTGATGGACAGGGACGGTAACGGGGTCTGTTGCGAGGGACATGGTGAAGGGGTCTACAGCATCCAACTACGCAGATCGACAGCGACTGAAGAGGTTTTCCAGGGGTACTTGGTGAAGGGGGAAGCATAGTAAACATAATGTTCTTCAAGTGATTTTAGCATAATGATAAAAAAAATTCTTTAAGTGCAGTAAGTGCACAGCTCTGAATCATCAGAATAAAAGGTCAGGGACTGAGTGCAGCAAACAAAAGACACAGGGTTAAAAGAAGGGATGAAAACTCAAGACACCTACGTGCTTACTTACAGGAGACTCACTTGAGATCCAAGGACACAGACAAACTACAAGCCGAAGGTGTGTGGACAAGTTCTCTACACGAGTGAAACTGAAAAACAAAACAATCAAACAAATGGATTCTGTTTGAGTCCCATGGGACAGTCAGAAGAAAATAGCCCTATCTGGCCACCGTGAATTCTTTTTGTTTGGTTTCAGCCGTTCCCAGCCATTGATTTAGTGGTGCAGCAACATACTTCTCATTTTCTCTCACCTCAACAACTGAGTTGCTGTAGTAATAAGCATCTGGGCCTTTGAAATCAGTGGGTTTTATGATGTTCACGAATGTGAAGATCTAATAACCACCTAAAGAGGGAAGTTTGGACACTCAATTAAACACGTCACCCCACAATACACTCTTAGCTCCCAACTGCTCCTGTCTAGAAATTGGTGTTCCTTTTTATTTGACCCTCCGTCCTATCGGCGGTGATCACGCTGATGTCCTTCAAACATGGTGGTGAGCAAAGAACAAGTTTACTTTTCTCACGACAACAGGCCCAGAGGAATGATACTTGTGGTCTTCAGGGATCACTTAGTCAAAGAATGTGGCTAAATACAGACAGTTAGTTAGAAGGAGATGAAAGAGGACAGAGGATAGAGACACGGGTTCAAGTCCCGGCACAACCATTTCCTGGTTTTGTAGGTACACGCGGCTGACTCGACCTGCAAGTGTCTCGTTGAACCCAGTGCTCTCTCTAAAGCCTAGATACTTTGCAGGATTTTTGGAAGCATAGTGTAGGAAAGTGATATAGGATATATGGTTAACTTTTCTGTACACAAGGACAGATGGGCAGACAGAAAGATGATTGATTGATTGATTGATTGATAAATAGATAGACAGACAGATAGATAGATATAGGTACATATCGATTAACACAAAGCTACTGCTCATAACCAGGAGAGCAATGGTGAAAGCACATAGCGAAACTACAAACAAAAAAGAAGAATGAAATCCAGTTTAAAAAGTGCAGTAGGCAGCCATAAGAAGAAAACAAATCCTATAATTTGCAATAGTGTGGATGGAGCTAGAGGGTATAATGCTCAGTCAAATATTCAAGGAGGAGAAATACATGTACCAAATGATTTCACTCATGTGTGGAGTATGATAACAAAGAAAAACTGAAGGAAAAGACAGCAGCAGACTCACAGAACCCGAGAGTGGACTAACAGTTACCAAAAAGAAAGGGACTGGGTAGGGTTTGTGGGAAGTTAGTAATAAGGGCTTGGAAAAAGAATGGGGGCATTAGCATTAGCATGTATAGTGTGTAACTTGGGGGGTCATTTGTAGGGCTGCATAACACAGAGAAGACATGTAGTGATTCTACGGCATCTTAGTACACGCTGACGGACAGCAACTGTAACTGGCTTTGCCGGGGACTTGGTGAAGGGTGTAGACTGGAAAACATAATGTTCTGCATGTGATTGTATATTAATGAGAACAAAAAATATTTCAAAGTGCAGTAAGAGCACAGCTCTCAAATATCAGAATAAAAGTACATGCTTTGAGTGCTCCAATCAAAAGACACAGTGTTAGAAGAACTGATGAAAACTCAAGACCTAATACGTGCTCCCTTACTGGAGACTCACTTGAGATCCAAGGACACAGACAAACTACAAGCTGAAGGGGTGGGGACAGATTACCTATACAAGTGAAAATAAGAAACAAACAAACAAATGAATTCTGTTTGAGTCCCCAGAGAGAGTCAGTAGAAAATAGCCCTATCTAGCCACCGTGAATTCTTTTTGTTTGATTTCAGCAGTGCTCAGGCAAAGATTTAGTGGTGCAGCAAGTTCCTTCTCATTTCCTCTCACCTCAACAAATGAATTGCTGTAATAATATGCATATGGGCTTTTAAAATCATTGCTTTTTATGATGTTCACGAATGTAAAGAAGTAATAACCACCTAAGGAGGAGAGTTTGGACCCTCAAATAAACACTTCACTCCACAACACACTCTTTGTTCCCAAATGCTCCTGTTCAGAAATAGGTGTTCCTTTATATTTGTCCCTGCACCTATCAGCAGTGATCACGCCGATGTCCCTCAAACATGGTGGTGTGCAAAGAACCAAGTACACTTTTCTTTCGACAACCGGACCAGACGAAGGATACTTGTGGACTTCAGGGATCACTTACTCACTGAATGTGGCTAAATAAAGTCACCAAGCGAACAGGAAGTATAAGAGGACAGAGGACAGAGATACAGGTTCAAGTCCTTTCACCTCCATTTACTGGTTTTGTAAGCACACGCGGCTGACTCTACCTGAAAGTGTATCGGTGAACACAGTGCTCTCCTTATGGCTTAGTTACCTTGCAAGATTTCGGGAAGCTTAATGTAGGGAAGAGACATAGGCTATGTTGTTAACTGTTCTGTACAGAAGGATAGATGGGCAGAGAAAAAGATGATTGATTCATAGATAGATAGGTACACAGATGACAGATGAGAGATAGATAGATAGGTACATAGATTGATAGATGATAGACATCATAGATAGATGATAGGAAGATAGATAGATACATAGATACATACATACATACACACTTACATACATACATACATACATAGACAGACAGACCATTAGATAGATAGGTACAGATACATATCGATTGACACAAAGCTATTGTTCATAACCAGGAGTTGAATGGTGAATAACATAGCTAAACTACAAGCAAAAAGGAAGAATGAAATTAAGATTAAAAAGTTCAGTAAGCAGACTTAAGAAGAAAACAAATACTACCATTTGCAATGACCTGGATGGAGCTAGACGGTAGTATGTTCAGAGAAATAGGCCAGGCGGAGAAAGACAAGTACCAAGTGTTTTCACTCATGTGTGGAGTATAACAACAAAGAAAAACTGAAGGAAAAAAACAGCAGCAGACTCACAGAACCCGAGAGTTGACTAAAAGTTACCAAAGGGAAAAGGACAGGGTAGGGTGGGTCTGAAGGGAGGGATAAGTGTGAGGAGAAAGAATGGGGGCATTAGTTTTAGCATGTATAATGCTTGGGGTCGAGGGGGCATGGGGAGTGCTGTACAACACAGAGAAGGCTATTAGAGATCATATATCATCTTACTACTCACTGATGGACAGGGACGGTAACTGGGTCTGTTGCGAGGGACATGGTGAAGGGGTCTACAGCATCCAACTACGCAGATCGACAGCGACTGAAGAGGTTTTCCAGGGGTACTTGGTGAAGGGGGAAGCATAGTAAACATAATGTTCTTCAAGTGATTTTAGCATAATGATAAAAAAAATTCTTTAAGTGCAGTAAGTGCACAGCTCTGAATCATCAGAATAAAAGGTCAGGGACTGAGTGCAGCAAACAAAAGACACAGGGTTAAAAGAAGGGATGAAAACTCAAGACACCTACGTGCTTACTTACAGGAGACTCACTTGAGATCCAAGGACACAGACAAACTACAAGCCGAAGGTGTGTGGACAAGTTCTCTACACGAGTGAAACTGAAAAACAAAACAATCAAACAAATGGATTCTGTTTGAGTCCCATGGGACAGTCAGAAGAAAATAGCCCTATCTGGCCACCGTGAATTCTTTTTGTTTGGTTTCAGCCGTTCCCAGCCATTGATTTAGTGGTGCAGCAACATACTTCTCATTTTCTCTCACCTCAACAACTGAGTTGCTGTAGTAATAAGCATCTGGGCCTTTGAAATCAGTGGGTTTTATGATGTTCACGAATGTGAAGATCTAATAACCACCTAAAGAGGGAAGTTTGGACACTCAATTAAACACGTCACCCCACAATACACTCTTAGCTCCCAACTGCTCCTGTCTAGAAATTGGTGTTCCTTTTTATTTGACCCTCCGTCCTATCGGCGGTGATCACGCTGATGTCCTTCAAACATGGTGGTGAGCAAAGAACAAGTTTACTTTTCTCACGACAACAGGCCCAGAGGAATGATACTTGTGGTCTTCAGGGATCACTTAGTCAAAGAATGTGGCTAAATACAGACAGTTAGTTAGAAGGAGATGAAAGAGGACAGAGGATAGAGACACGGGTTCAAGTCCCGGCACAACCATTTCCTGGTTTTGTAGGTACACGCGGCCGACTCGACCTGCAAGTGTCTCGTTGAACCCAGTGCTCTCTCTAAAGCCTAGATACTTTGCAGGAATTTTTGAAGCATAGTGTAGGAAAGTGATATAGGATATATGGTTAACTTTTCTGTACACAAGGACAGATGGGCAGACAGAAAGATGATTGATTGATTGATTGATTGATAAATAGATAGACAGACAGATAGATAGATATAGGTACATATCGATTAACACAAAGCTACTGCTCATAACCAGGAGAGCAATGGTGAAAGCACATAGCGAAACTACAAACAAAAAAGAAGAATGAAATCCAGTTTAAAAAGTGCAGTAGGCAGCCATAAGAAGAAAACAAATCCTATAATTTGCAATAGTGTGGATGGAGCTAGAGGGTATAATGCTCAGTCAAATATTCAAGGAGGAGAAATACATGTACCAAATGATTTCACTCATGTGTGGAGTATGATAACAAAGAAAAACTGAAGGAAAAGACAGCAGCAGACTCACAGAACCCGAGAGTGGACTAACAGTTACCAAAAAGAAAGGGACTGGGTAGGGTTTGTGGGAAGTTAGTAATAAGGGCTTGGAAAAAGAATGGGGGCATTAGCATTAGCATGTATAGTGTGTAACTTGGGGGGTCATTTGTAGGGCTGCATAACACAGAGAAGACATGTAGTGATTCTACGGCATCTTAGTACACGCTGACGGACAGCGACTGTAACTGGCTTTGCCGGGGACTTGGTGAAGGGTGTAGACTGGAAAACATAATGTTCTGCATGTGATTGTATATTAATGAGAACAAAAAATATTTCAAAGTGCAGTAAGAGCACAGCTCTCAAATATCAGAATAAAAGTACATGCTTTGAGTGCTCCAATCAAAAGACACAGTGTTAGAAGAACTGATGAAAACTCAAGACCTAATACGTGCTCCCTTACTGGAGACTCACTTGAGATCCAAGGACACAGACAAACTACAAGCTGAAGGGGTGGGGACAGATTACCTAGACAAGTGAAAATAAGAAACAAACAAACAAATGAATTCTGTTTGTGTCCCCAGAGAGAGTCAGTAGAAAATAGCCCTATCTAGCCACCGTGAATTCTTTTTGTTTGATTTCAGCAGTGCTCAGGCAAAGATTTAGTGGTGCAGCAAGTTCCTTCTCATTTCCTCTCACCTCAACAAATGAATTGCTGTAATAATATGCATATGGGCTTTTAAAATCATTGCTTTTTATGATGTTCACGAATGTAAAGAAGTAATAACCACCTAAGGAGGGAAGTTTGGACCCTCAAATAAACACTTCACTCCACAACACACTCTTTGTTCCCAAATGCTCCTGTTCAGAAATAGGTGTTCCTTTATATTTGTCCCTGCACCTATCAGCAGTGATCACGCCGATGTCCCTCAAACATGGTGGTTTGCAAAGAACCAAGTACACTTTTCTTTCGACAACCGGACCAGACGAAGGATACTTGTGGACTTCAGGGATCACTTACTCACTGAATGTGGCTAAATAAAGTCACCAAGCGAACAGGAAGTATAAGAGGACAGAGGACAGAGATACAGGTTCAAGTCCTTTCACCTCCATTTACTGGTTTTGTAAGCACACGCGGCTGACTCTACCTGAAAGTGTATCGGTGAACACAGTGCTCTCCTTATGGCTTAGTTACCTTGCAAGATTTCGGGAAGCTTAATGTAGGGAAGAGACATAGGCTATGTTGTTAACTGTTCTGTACAGAAGGATAGATGGGCAGAGAAAAAGATGATTGATTCATAGATAGATAGGTACACAGATGACAGATGAGAGATAGATAGATAGGTACATAGATTGATAGATGATAGACATCATAGATAGATGATAGGAAGATAGATAGATACATAGATACATACATACATACACACTTACATACATACATACATACATAGACAGACAGACCATTAGATAGATAGGTACAGATACATATCGATTGACACAAAGCTATTGTTCATAACCAGGAGTTGAATGGTGAATAACATAGCTAAACTACAAACAAAAAGGAAGAATGAAATTAAGATTAAAAAGTTCAGTAAGCAGCCTTAAGAAGAAAACAAATACTACCATTTGCAATGACCTGGATGGAGCTAGACGGTAGTATGTTCAGAGAAATAGGCCAGGCGGAGAAAGACAAGTACCAAGTGTTTTCACTCATGTGTGGAGTATAACAACAAAGAAAAACTGAAGGAAAAAAACAGCAGCAGACTCACAGAACCCGAGAGTTGACTAAAAGTTACCAAAGGGAAAAGGACAGGGCAGGGTGGGTCTGAAGGGAGGGATAAGTGTGAGGAGAAAGAATGGGGGCATTAGTTTTAGCATGAATAATGCTTGGTGTCGAGGGGGCATGGGGAGTGCTGAACAACACAGAGAAGGCTAGTAGAGATCATATAGCATCTTACTACTCACTGATGGACAGGGACGGTAACGGGGTCTGTTGGGAGGGACATGGTGAAGGGGTCTACAGCATCCAACTACGCAGATCGACAGCGACTGAAGAGGTTTTTCAGGGGTACTTGGTTAAGGGTGAAGCATAGTAAACATAATATTCTTTAAGTGATTTTTAGCTAAATGATAAAAAAAATTCTTTAAGTGCAGTAAGTGCACAACTCTGAATCATCAGAATAAAAGGTCAGGGACTGAGTGCAGCAAACAAAAGACACAGGGTTAAAAGATGGGATGAAAACTCAAGACACCTACGTGCTTACTTACAGGAGACTCACTTGAGATCCAAGGACACAGACAAACTACAAGCCGCAGGTGTGTGGACAAGTACTCTACACGAGTGAAACTGAAAACCAAACAATCAAACAAATGGATTCTGTTTGAGTTCCCTGGGACAGTCAGAAGAAAATAGCCCTATCTGGCCACCGTGAATTCTTTTTGTTTGGTTTCAGCCGTTCCCAGCCATTGATTCAGTGGTGCAGCAACATACTTCTCATTTTCTCTCACCTCAACAACTGAGTTGCTGTAATAATAAGCATCTGGGCCTTTGAAATCAGTGGGTTTTATGATGTTCACGAATGTGAAGATCTAATAACCACCTAAAGAGGGAAGTTTGGACACTCAAATAAACACGTCACCCACAATACACTCTTCGCTCCCAACTGCTCCTGTCTAGAAATTGGCGTTCCTTTTTATTTGACACTCCGTCCTATCGGCGGTGATCACGCTGATGTCCTTCAAACATGGTGGTGAGCAAAGAACAAGTTTACTTTTCTCACGACAACAGGCCCAGAGGAATGATACTTGTGGTCTTCAGGGAGCACTTAGTCAAAGAATGTGGCTAAATACAGACAGTAAGTTGGAAGGAGATGAAAGAGGACAGAGGGTAGAGACACGGGTTCAAGTCCCGGCACAACCATTTCCTGGTTTTGTAGGTACACGCGGCCGACTCGACCTGCAAGTGTCTCGGTGAACCCAGTGCTCTCTCTAAAGCGTAGATACTTTGCAGGATTTTTGGAAGCATAGTGTAGGAAAGTGATATAGGATATATGGTTAACTGTTCTTTAAACAAGGACAGATGGGCAGACAAAAAGATGATTGATTGATTGATTGATAAATAGATAGACAGACAGATAGATAGATATAGGTACATATCGATTAACAGAAAGCTACTGCTCATAACCAGGAGTGCAATGGTGAAAGCACATAGCGAAACTACAAACAAAAAAGAAGAATGAAATCCTGTTTAAAAAGTGCAGTAGGCAGACATAAGAAGAAAACAAATCCTATCATTTGCAATAAGGTGGACGGAGCTAGAGGGTATAATGCTCAGTCAAATATTCAAGGAGGAGAAATACATGTACCAAATGATTTCACTCATGTGTGGAGTATGATAACAAAGAAAAACCGAATGAAAAGACAGCAGCAGACTCACAGAACCCGAGAGTGGACTAACAGTTACCAAAAAGAAAGGGACTGGGTAGGGTTTGTGGGAAGGGAGTAATAAGGGCGGGGAAAAAGAATGGGGGCATTAGGATTAGCATGTATAGTGTGTAACTTGGGGGGTCATTTGTCCGGCTGCATAACACAGAGAAGACATGTAGTGATTCTACAGCATCTTAGTACACGCTGACGGACAGCGACTGTAACTGGCTTTTGCCGGGGACTTGGTGAAGGGTGTAGACTGGAAAACATAATGTTCTGCATGTGATTGTATATTAATGAGAACAAAAAATATTTCAAAGTGCAGTAAGAGCACAGCTCTCAAATATCAGAATAAAAGTACAGGCTTTGAGTGCTCCAATCAAAAGACACAGTGTTAGAAGAACTGACGAAAACTCAAGACCTAATACGAGCTCCCTTACTGGAGACTCACTTGAGATCCAAGGACACAGACGAACTACAAGCTGAAGGGGCGGGGACAGATTACCTATACAAGTGAAAATAAGAAACAAACAAACAAATGAATTCTGTTTGAGTCCCCAGAGAGAGTCAGTAGAAAATAGCCCTATCTAGCCACCGTGAATTCTTTTTGTTTGATTTCAGCAGTGCTCAGGCATAGATTTAGTGGTGCAGCAAGTTCCTTCTCATTTCCTCTCACCTCAACAAATGAATTGCTGTAATAATATGCGTCTGGGCTTTTAAAATCATTGTTTTTTATGATGTTCACGAATGTAAAGAAGTAATAACCACCTAAGGAGGGAAGTTTGGACCCTCAAATAAACACTTCACTCCACAACACACTCTTTGTTCCCAACTGCTCCTGTCCAGAAATAGGTGTTCCTTTATATTTGTCCCAGCACCTATGAGCAGTGATCACGCCGATGTCCCTCAAACATGGTGGTGTGCAAAGAACCAAGTACACTTTTCTTTCGAGAGCCGGACCATACGAAGGATACTTGTGGTCTTCAGGGATCACTTACTCACTGAATGTGGCTAAATAAAGTCACCAAGCGAGCAGGAAGTATAAGAGGACAGAGGACAGAGATACAGGTTCAAGTCCTTTCACCTCCATTTACTGGTTTTGTAAGCACACGCGGCTGACTCTACCTGAAAGTGTATTGGTGAACACAGTGCTCTCCTTATGGCTTAGTTACATTGCAAGATTTCTGGAAGCATAATGTAGGGAAGAGACATAGGCTATGTTGTTAACTGTTGTGTACAGAAGGATAGATGGGCAGAGAAAAAGATGATTGATTCATAGATAGATAGGTAAACAGATGACAGATGAAAGATAGATAGATAGGTACATAGATTGATAGATGATAGACATCATAGATAGATGATAGGAAGATAGATAGATACATAGATACATACATACATACATACATAGATACATACATACATACATAGACAGACAGACCATTAGATAGATAGGTACAGATACATATCGATTGACACAAAGCTATTGTTCATAACCAGGAGTTGAATGGTGAATAACATAGCTAAACTACAAACAAAAAGGAAGAATGAAATTAAGTTTAAAAAGTTCAGTAAGCAGCCTTAAGAAGAAAACAAATACAACCATTTGCAATGACCTGGATGGAGCTAGACGGTAGTATGTTCAGAGAAATAGGCCAGGCGGAGAAAGACAAGTACCAAGTGTTTTCACTCATGTGTGGAGTATAACAACAAAGAAAAACTGAAGGAGAAAAACAGCAGCAGACTCACAGAACCTGAGAGTTGACTAAAAGTTACCAAAGGGAAAAGGACTGGGCAGGGTGGGTCTGAAGGGAGGGATAAGTGTGAGGAGAAAGAATGGGGGCATTAGTTTTAGCATGAATAATGCTTGGGGTCGAGGGGGCATGGGGAGTGCTGTACAACACAGAGAAGGCTGGTAAAGATCATATAGCATCTTACTACTCACTGATGGACAGGGACGGTAACGGGGTCTGTTGGGAGGGACATGGTGAAGGGATCTACAGCATCCAACTACGCAGATCGACAGCGACTGAAGTGGTTTTTCAGGGGTACTTGGTTAAGGGGGAAGCATAGTAAACATAATATTCTTCAAGTGATTTTTAGCTTAATGATAAAAAAAATTCTTTAAGTGCAGTAAGTGCACAACTCTGAATCATCAGAATAAAAGGTCAGGGACTGAGTGCAGCAAACAAAAGACACAGGGTTAAAAGAAGGGATGAAAACTCAAGACACCTACGTGCTTACTTACAGGAGACTCACTTGAGATCCAAGGACACAGACAAACTACAAGCCGAAGGTGTGTGGACAAGTACTCTACACGAGTGACACTGAAAACCAAACAATCAAACAAATGGATTCTGTTTGAGTCCCCTGGGACAGTCAGAAGAAAATAGCCCTATCTGGCCACCGTGAATTCTTTTTGCTTGGTTTCAGCCGTTCCCAGCCATTGATTCAGTGGTGCAGCAACATACTTCTCATTTTCTCTCACCTCAACAACTGAGTTGCTGTAATAATAAGCATCTGGGCCTTTGAAATCAGTGGGTTTTATGATGTTCACGAATGTGAAGATATAATAACCACCTAAAGAGGGAAGTTTGGACACTCAAATAAACACGTCACCCACAATACACTCTTCGTTCCCAACTGCTCCTGTCTAGAAATTGGCGTTCCTTTTTATTTGACACTCCGTCCTATCGGCGGTGATCACGCTGATGTCCTTCAAACATGGTGGTGAGCAAAGAACAAGTTTACTTTTCTCACAACAACAGGCCAGAGGAATGATACTTGTGGTCTTCAGGGAGCACTTAGTCAAAGAATGTGGCTAAATACAGACAGTAAGTTGGAAGGAGATGAAAGAGGACAGAGGGTAGAGACACGGGTTCAAGACCCGGCACAACCATTTCCTGGTTTTGTAGGTACACGCGGCCGACTCGACCTGCAAGTGTCTCGGTGAACCCAGTGCTCTCTCTAAAGCGTAGATACTTTGCAGGATTTTTGGAAGCATAGTGTAGGAAAGTGATATAGGATATATGGTTAACTGTTCTTTACACAAGGACAGATGGGCAGACAAAAAGATGATTGATTGATTGATTGATAAATAGATAGACAGACAGCTAGATAGATATAGGTACATATCGATTAACACAAAGCTACTGCTCATAACCAGGAGAGCAATGGTGAAAGCACATAGCGAAACTACAAACAAAAACGAAGAATGAAATCCTGTTTAAAAAGTGCAGTAGGCAGCCATAAGAAGAAAACAACTCCTATCATTTGCAATAAGGTGGACGGAGCTAGAGGGTATAATGCTCAGTCAAATATTCAAGGAGGAGAAATACATGTACCAAATGATTTCACTCATGTGTGGAGTATGATAACAAAGAAAAACTGAATGAAAAGACAGCAGCAGACTCACAGAACCCGAGAGTGGACTAACAGTTACCAAAAAGAAAGGGACTGGGTAGGGTTTGTGGGAAGGGAGTAATAAGGGCGGGGAAAAAGAATGGGGGCATTAGGATTAGCATCTATAGTGTGTAATTTGGGGGGTCATTTGTCCGGCTGCATAACACAGAGAAGACATGTAGTGATTCTACAGCATCTTAGTACACGCTGACGGACAGCGACTGTAACTGGCTTTTGCCGGGGACTTGGTGAAGAGTGTAGACTGGAAAACATAATGTTCTGCATGTGATTGTATATTAATGAGAACAAAAAATATTTCAAAGTGCAGTAAGAGCACAGCTCTCAAATATCAGAATAAAAGTACAGGCTTTGAGTGCTCCAATCAAAAGACACAGTGTTAGAAGAACTGATGAAAACTCAAGACCTAATACGTGCTCCCTTACTGGAGACTCACTTGAGATCCAAGGACACAGACGAACTACAAGCTGAAGGGGCGGGGACAGATTACCTATACAAGTGAAAATAAGAAACAAACAAACAAATGAATTCTGTTTGAGTCCCCAGAGAGAGTCAGTAGAAAATAGCCCTATCTAGCCACCGTGAATTCTTTTTGTTTGATTTCAGCAGTGCTCAGGCATAGATTTAGTGGCGCAGCAAGTTCCTTCTCATTTCCTCTCACCTCAACAAATGAATTGCTGTAATAATATGCGTCTGGGCTTTTAAAATCATTGCTTTTTATGATGTTCACGAATGTAAAGAAGTAATAACCACCGAAGGAGGGAAGTTTGGACCCTCAAATAAACACTTCACTCCACAACACACTCTTTGTTCCCAACTGCTCCTGTCCAGAAATAGGTGTTCCTTTATATTTGTCCCAGCACCTATGAGAAGTGATCACGCCGATGTCCCTCAAACATGGTGGTGTGCAAAGAACCAAGTACACTTTTCTTTCGACAGCCGGACCAGACGAAGGATACTTGTGGTCTTCAGGGATCACTTACTCACTGAATGTGGCTAAATAAAGTCACCAAGCGAGCAGGAAGTATAAGAGGACAGAGGACAGAGATACAGGTTCAAGTCCTTTCACCTCCATTTACTGGTTTTGTAAGCACACGCGGCTGACTCTACCTGAAAGCGTATCGGTGAACACAGTGCTCTCCTTATGGCTTAGTTACCTTGCAAGATTTCTGGAAGCATAATGTAGGGAAGAGACATAGGCTATGTTGTTAACTGTTGTGTACAGAAGGATAGATGGGCAGAGAAAAAGATGATTGATTCATAGATAGATAGGTACACAGATGACAGATGAAAGATAGATAGATAGGTACATAGATTGATAGATGATAGACATCATAGATAGATGATAGGAAGATAGATAGATACATAGATACATACATACATACATACATAGATACATACATACATACATAGACAGACAGACCATTAGATAGATAGGTACAGATACATATCGATTGACACAAAGCTATTGTTCATAACCAGGAGTTGAATGGTGAATAACATAGCTAAACTACAAACAAAAAGGAAGAATGAAATTAAGTTTAAAAAGTTCAGTAAGCAGCCTTAAGAAGAAAACAAATACAACCATTTGCAATGACCTGGATGGAGCTAGACGGTAGTATGTTCAGAGAAATAGGACAGGCGGAGAAAGACAAGTACCAAGTGTTTTCACTCATGTGTGGAGTATAACAACAAAGAAAAACTGAAGGAGAAAAACAGCAGCAGACTCACAGAACCCGAGAGTTGACTAAAAGTTACCAAAGGGAAAAGGACTGGGCAGGGTGGGTCTGAAGGGAGGGATAAGTGTGAGGAGAAAGAATGGGGGCATTAGTTTTAGCATGAATAATGCTTGGGGTCGAGGGGGCATGGGGAGTGCTGTACAACACAGAGAAGGCTAGTAGAGATCATATAGCATCTTACTACTCACTGATGGACAGGGACGGTAACGGGGTCTGTTGGGAGGGACATGGTGAAGGGGTCTACAGCATCCAACTACGCAGATCGACAGCGACTGAAGAGGTTTTTCAGGGGTACTTGGTTAAGGGGGAAGCATAGTAAATATAATATTCTTCAAGTGATTTTTAGCTTAATGATAAAAAAAATTCTTTAAGTGCAGTAAGTGCACAACTCTGAATCATCAGAATAAAAGGTCAGGGACTGAGTGCAGCAAACAAAAGACACAGGGTTAAAAGAAGGGATGAAAACTCAAGACACCTACGTGCTTACTTACAGGAGACTCACTTGAGATCCAAGGACACAGACAAACTACAAGCCGAAGGTGTGTGGACAAGTACTCTACACGAGTGACACTGAAAACCAAACAATCAAACAAATGGATTCTGTTTGAGTCCCCTGGGACAGTCAGAAGAAAATAGCCCTATCTGGCCACCGTGAATTCTGTTTGTTTGGTTTCAGCCGTTCCCAGCCATTGATTCAGTGGTGCAGCAACATACTTCTCATTTTCTCTCACCTCAACAACTGAGTTGCTGTAATAATAAGCATCTGGGCCTTTGAAATCAGTGGGTTTTATGATGTTCACGAATGTGAAGATCTAATAACCACCTAACGAGGGAAGTTTGGACACTCAAATAAACACGTCACCCACAATACACTCTTCGTTCCCAACTGCTCCTGTCTAGAAATTGGCGTTCCTTTTTATTTGACACTCCGTCCTATCGGCGGTGATCACGCTGATGTCCTTCAAACATGGTGGTGAGCAAAGAACAAGTTTACTTTTCTCACGACAACAGGCCCAGAGGAATGATACTTGTGGTCTTCAGGGAGCACTTAGTCAAAGAATGTGGCTAAATACAGACAGTAAGTTGGAAGGAGATGAAAGAGGACAGAGGGTAGAGACACGGGTTCAAGTCCCGGCACAACCATTTCCTGGTTTTGTAGGTACACGCGGCCGACTCGACCTGCAAGTGTCTCGGTGAACCCAGTGCTCTCTCTAAAGCGTAGATACTTTGCAGGATTTTTGGAAGCATAGTGTAGGAAAGTGATATAGGATATATGGTTAACTGTTCTTTACACAAGGACAGATGGGCAGACAAAAAGATGATTGATTGATTGATTGATAAATAGATAGACAGACAGATAGATAGATATAGGTACATATCGATTAACACAAAGCTACTGCTCATAACCAGGAGAGCAATGGTGAAAGCACATAGCGAAACTACAAACAAAAACGAAGAATGAAATCCTGTTTAAAAAGTGCAGTAGGCAGCCATAAGAAGAAAACAAATCCTATCATTTGCAATAAGGTGGACGGAGCTAGAGGGTATAATGCTCAGTCAAATATTCAAGGAGGAGAAATACATGTACCAAATGATTTCACTCATGTGTGGAGTATGATAACAAAGAAAAACTGAATGAAAAGACAGCAGCAGACTCACAGAACCCGAGAGTGGACTAACAGTTACCAAAAAGAAAGGGACTGGGTAGGGTTTGTGGGAAGGGAGTAATAAGGGCGGGGAAAAAGAATGGGGGCATTAGGATTAGCATCTATAGTGTGTAACTTGGGGGGTCATTTGTCCGGCTGCATAACACAGAGAAGACATGTAGTGATTCTACAGCATCTTAGTACACGCTGACGGACAGCGACTGTAACTGGCTTTTGCCGGGGACTTGGTGAAGGGTGTAGACTGGAAAACATAATGTTCTGCATTTGATTGTATATTAATGAGAACAAAAAATATTTCAAAGTGCAGTAAGAGCACAGCTCTCAAATATCAGAATAAAAGTACAGGCTTTGAGTGCTCCAATCAAAAGACACAGTGTTAGAAGAACTGATGAAAACTCAAGACCTAATACGTGCTCCCTTACTGGAGACTCACTTGAGATCCAAGGACACAGACGAACTACAAGCTGAAGGGGCGGGGACAGATTACCTATACAAGTGAAAATAAGAAACAAACAAACAAATGAATTCTGTTTGAGTCCCCAGAGAGAGTCAGTAGAAAATAGCCCTATCTAGCCACCGTGAATTCTTTTTGTTTGATTTCAGCAGTGCTCAGGCATAGATTTAGTGGTGCAGCAAGTTCCTTCTCATTTCCTCTCACCTCAACAAATGAATTGCTGTAATAATATGCGTCTGGGCTTTTAAAATCATTGCTTTTTATGATGTTCACGAATGTAAAGAAGTAATAACCACCGAAGGAGGGAAGTTTGGACCCTCAAATAAACACTTCACTCCACAACACACTCTTTGTTCCCAACTGCTCCTGTCCAGAAATAGGTGTTCCTTTGTATTTGTCCCTGCACCTATGAGCAGTGATCACGCCGATGTCCCTCAAACATGGTGGTGTGCAAAGAACCAAGTACACTTTTCTTTCGAGAGCCGGACCAGACGAAGGATACTTGTGGTCTTCAGGGATCACTTACTCACTGAATGTGGCTAAATAAAGTCACCAAGCGAGCAGGAAGTATAAGAGGACAGAGGACAGAGATACAGGTTCAAGTCCTTTCACCTCCATTTACTGGTTTTGTAAGCACACGCGGCTGACTCTACCTGAAATTGTATCGGTGAACACAGTGCTCTCCTTATGGCTTAGTTACCTTGCAAGATTTCTGGAAGCATAATGTAGGGAAGAGACATAGGCTATGTTGTTAACTGTTGTGTACAGAAGGATAGATGGGCAGAGAAAAAGATGATTGATTCATAGATAGATAGGTACACAGATGACAGATGAAAGATAGATAGATAGGTACATAGATTGATAGATGATAGACATCATAGATAGATGATAGGAAGATAGATAGATACATAGATACATACATACATACATACATACATACATACATACATACATAGACAGACAGACCATTAGATAGATAGGTACAGATACATATCGATTGACACAAAGCTATTGTTCATAACCAGGAGTTGAATGGTGAATAACATAGCTAAACTACAAACAAAAAGGAAGAATGAAATTAAGTTTAAAAAGTTCAGTAAGCAGCCTTAAGAAGAAAACAAATACTACCATTTGCAATGACCTGGATGGAGCTAGACGGTAGTATGTTCAGAGAAATAGGCCAGGCGGAGAAAGACAAGTACCAAGTGTTTTCACTCATGTGTGGAGTATAACAACAAAGAAAAACTGAAGGAGAAAAACAGCAGCAGACTCACAGAACCCGAGAGTTGACTAAAAGTTACCAAAGGGAAAAGGACTGGGCAGGGTGGGTCTGAAGGGAGGGATAAGTGTGAGGAGAAAGAATGGGGGCATTAGTTTTAGCATGAATAATGCTTGGGGTCGAGTGGGCATGGGGAGTGCTGTACAACACAGAGAAGGCTAGTAGAGATCATATAGCATCTTACTACTCACTGATGGACAGGGACGGTAACGGGGTCTGTTGGGAGGGACATGGTGAAGGGGTCTACAGCATCCAACTATGCAGATCGACAGCGACTGAAGAGGTTTTTCAGGGGTACTTGGTTAAGGGTGAAGCATAGTAAACATAATATTCTTCAAGTGATTTTTAGCTTAATGATAAAAAAAATTCTTTAAGTGCAGTAAGTGCACAACTCTGAATCATCAGAATAAAAGGTCAGGGACTGAGTGCAGCAAACAAAAGACACAGGGTTAAAAGAAGGGATGAAAACTCAAGACACCTACGTGCTTACTTACAGGAGACTCACTTGAGATCCAAGGACACAGACAAACTACAAGCCGCAGGTGTGTGGACAAGTACTCTACACGAGTGAAACTGAAAACCAAACAATCAAATAAATGGATTCTGTTTGAGTTCCCTGGGACAGTCAGAAGAAAATAGCCCTATCTGGCCACCGTGAATTCTTTTTGCTTGGTTTCAGCCGTTCCCAGCCATTGATTCAGTGGTGCAGCAACATACTTCTCATTTTCTCTCACCTCAACAACTGAGTTGCTGTAATAATAAGCATCTGGGCCTTTGAAATCAGTGGGTTTTATGATGTTCACGAATGTGAAGATCTAATAACCACCTAAAGAGGGAAGTTTGGACACTCAAATAAACACGTCACCCACAATACACTCTTCGTTCCCAACTGCTCCTGTCTAGAAATTGGCGTTCCTTTTTATTTGACACTCCGTCCTATCGGCGGTGATCACGCTGATGTCCTTCAAACATGGTGGTGAGCAAAGAACAAGTTTACTTTTCTCACAACAACAGGCCAGAGGAATGATACTTGTGGTCTTCAGGGAGCACTTAGTCAAAGAATGTGGCTAAATACAGACAGTAAGTTGGAAGGAGATGAAAGAGGACAGAGGGTAGAGACACGGGTTCAAGACCCGGCACAACCATTTCCTGGTTTTGTAGGTACACGCGGCCGACTCGACCTGCAAGTGTCTCGGTGAACCCAGTGCTCTCTCTAAAGCGTAGATACTTTGCAGGATTTTTGGAAGCATAGTGTAGGAAAGTGATATAGGATATATGGTTAACTGTTCTTTACACAAGGACAGATGGGCAGACAAAAAGATGATTGATTGATTGATTGATAAATAGATAGACAGACAGCTAGATAGATATAGGTACATATCGATTAACACAAAGCTACTGCTCATAACCAGGAGAGCAATGGTGAAAGCACATAGCGAAACTACAAACAAAAACGAAGAATGAAATCCTGTTTAAAAAGTGCAGTAGGCAGCCATAAGAAGAAAACAACTCCTATCATTTGCAATAAGGTGGACGGAGCTAGAGGGTATAATGCTCAGTCAAATATTCAAGGAGGAGAAATACATGTACCAAATGATTTCACTCATGTGTGGAGTATGATAACAAAGAAAAACTGAATGAAAAGACAGCAGCAGACTCACAGAACCCGAGAGTGGACTAACAGTTACCAAAAAGAAAGGGACTGGGTAGGGTTTGTGGGAAGGGAGTAATAAGGGCGGGGAAAAAGAATGGGGGCATTAGGATTAGCATCTATAGTGTGTAACTTGGGGGGTCATTTGTCCGGCTGCATAACACAGAGAAGACATGTAGTGATTCTACAGCATCTTAGTACACGCTGACGGACAGCGACTGTAACTGGCTTTTGCCGGGGACTTGGTGAAGAGTGTAGACTGGAAAACATAATGTTCTGCATGTGATTGTATATTAATGAGAACAAAAAATATTTCAAAGTGCAGTAAGAGCACAGCTCTCAAATATCAGAATAAAAGTACAGGCTTTGAGTGCTCCAATCAAAAGACACAGTGTTAGAAGAACTGATGAAAACTCAAGACCTAATACGTGCTCCCTTACTGGAGACTCACTTGAGATCCAAGGACACAGACGAACTACAAGCTGAAGGGGCGGGGACAGATTACCTATACAAGTGAAAATAAGAAACAAACAAACAAATGAATTCTGTTTGAGTCCCCAGAGAGAGTCAGTAGAAAATAGCCCTATCTAGCCACCGTGAATTCTTTTTGTTTGATTTCAGCAGTGCTCAGGCATAGATTTAGTGGCGCAGCAAGTTCCTTCTCATTTCCTCTCACCTCAACAAATGAATTGCTGTAATAATATGCGTCTGGGCTTTTAAAATCATTGCTTTTTATGATGTTCACGAATGTAAAGAAGTAATAACCACCTAAGGAGGGAAGTTTGGACCCTCAAATAAACACTTCACTCCACAACACACTCTTTGTTCCCAACTGCTCCTGTCCAGAAATAGGTGTTCCTTTATAATTGTCCCAGCACCTATGAGCAGTGATCACGCCGATGTCCCTCAAACATGGTGGTGTGCAAAGAACCAAGTACACTTTTCTTTCGACAGCCGGACCAGACGAAGGATACTTGTGGTCTTCAGGGATCACTTACTCACTGAATGTGGCTAAATAAAGTCACCAAGCGAGCAGGAAGTATAAGAGGACAGAGGACAGAGATACAGGTTCAAGTCCTTTCACCTCCATTTACTGGTTTTGTAAGCACACGCGGCTGACTCTACCTGAAAGCGTATCGGTGAACACAGTGATCTCCTTATGGCTTAGTTACCTTGCAAGATTTCTGGAAGCATAATGTAGGGAAGAGACATAGGCTATGTTGTTAACTGTTGTGTACAGAAGGATAGATGGGCAGAGAAAAAGATGATTGATTCATAGATAGATAGGTACACAGATGACAGATGAAAGATAGATAGATAGGTACATAGATTGATAGATGATAGACATCATAGATAGATGATAGGAAGATAGATAGATACATAGATACATACATACATACATACATAGATACATACATACATACATAGACAGACAGACCATTAGATAGATAGGTACAGATACATATCGATTGACACAAAGCTATTGTTCATAACCAGGAGAGCAATGGTGAAAGCACATAGCGAAACTACAAACAAAAACGAAGAATGAAATCCTGTTTAAAAAGTGCAGTAGGCAGCCATAAGAAGAAAACAACTCCTATCATTTGCAATAAGGTGGACGGAGCTAGAGGGTATAATGCTCAGTCAAATATTCAAGGAGGAGAAATACATGTACCAAATGATTTCACTCATGTGTGGAGTATGATAACAAAGAAAAACTGAATGAAAAGACAGCAGCAGACTCACAGAACCCGAGAGTGGACTAACAGTTACCAAAAAGAAAGGGACTGGGTAGGGTTTGTGGGAAGGGAGTAATAAGGGCGGGGAAAAAGAATGGGGGCATTAGGATTAGCATCTATAGTGTGTAACTTGGGGGGTCATTTGTCCGGCTGCATAACACAGAGAAGACATGTAGTGATTCTACAGCATCTTAGTACACGCTGACGGACAGCGACTGTAACTGGCTTTTGCCGGGGACTTGGTGAAGAGTGTAGACTGGAAAACATAATGTTCTGCATGTGATTGTATATTAATGAGAACAAAAAATATTTCAAAGTGCAGTAAGAGCACAGCTCTCAAATATCAGAATAAAAGTACAGGCTTTGAGTGCTCCAATCAAAAGACACAGTGTTAGAAGAACTGATGAAAACTCAAGACCTAATACGTGCTCCCTTACTGGAGACTCACTTGAGATCCAAGGACACAGACGAACTACAAGCTGAAGGGGCGGGGACAGATTACCTATACAAGTGAAAATAAGAAACAAACAAACAAATGAATTCTGTTTGAGTCCCCAGAGAGAGTCAGTAGAAAATAGCCCTATCTAGCCACCGTGAATTCTTTTTGTTTGATTTCAGCAGTGCTCAGGCATAGATTTAGTGGTGCAGCAAGTTCCTTCTCATTTCCTCTCACCTCAACAAATGAATTGCTGTAATAATATGCGTCTGGGCTTTTAAAATCATTGCTTTTTATGATGTTCACGAATGTAAAGAAGTAATAACCACCGAAGGAGGGAAGTTTGGACCCTCAAATAAACACTTCACTCCACAACACACTCTTTGTTCCCAACTGCTCCTGTCCAGAAATAGGTGTTCCTTTGTATTTGTCCCTGCACCTATGAGCAGTGATCACGCCGATGTCCCTCAAACATGGTGGTGTGCAAAGAACCAAGTACACTTTTCTTTCGAGAGCCGGACCAGACGAAGGATACTTGTGGTCTTCAGGGATCACTTACTCACTGAATGTGGCTAAATAAAGTCACCAAGCGAGCAGGAAGTATAAGAGGACAGAGGACAGAGATACAGGTTCAAGTCCTTTCACCTCCATTTACTGGTTTTGTAAGCACACGCGGCTGACTCTACCTGAAATTGTATCGGTGAACACAGTGCTCTCCTTATGGCTTAGTTACCTTGCAAGATTTCTGGAAGCATAATGTAGGGAAGAGACATAGGCTATGTTGTTAACTGTTGTGTACAGAAGGATAGATGGGCAGAGAAAAAGATGATTGATTCATAGATAGATAGGTACACAGATGACAGATGAAAGATAGATAGATAGGTACATAGATTGATAGATGATAGACATCATAGATAGATGATAGGAAGATAGATAGATACATAGATACATACATACATACATACATACATACATACATACATACATAGACAGACAGACCATTAGATAGATAGGTACAGATACATATCGATTGACACAAAGCTATTGTTCATAAAAAGGAGTTGAATGGTGAATAACATAGCTAAACTACAAACAAAAAGGAAGAATGAAATTAAGTTTAAAAAGTTCAGTAAGCAGCCTTAAGAAGAAAACAAATACTACCATTTGCAATGACCTGGATGGAGCTAGACGGTAGTATGTTCAGAGAAATAGGCCAGGCGGAGAAAGACAAGTACCAAGTGTTTTCACTCATGTGTGGAGTATAACAACAAAGAAAAACTGAAGGAGAAAAACAGCAGCAGACTCACAGAACCCGAGAGTTGACTAAAAGTTACCAAAGGGAAAAGGACTGGGCAGGGTGGGTCTGAAGGGAGGGATAAGTGTGAGGAGAAAGAATGGGGGCATTAGTTTTAGCATGAATAATGCTTGGGGTCGAGTGGGCATGGGGAGTGCTGTACAACACAGAGAAGGCTAGTAGAGATCATATAGCATCTTACTACTCACTGATGGACAGGGACGGTAACGGGGTCTGTTGGGAGGGACATGGTGAAGGGGTCTACAGCATCCAACTATGCAGATCGACAGCGACTGAAGAGGTTTTTCAGGGGTACTTGGTTAAGGGTGAAGCATAGTAAACATAATATTCTTCAAGTGATTTTTAGCTTAATGATAAAAAAAATTCTTTAAGTGCAGTAAGTGCACAACTCTGAATCATCAGAATAAAAGGTCAGGGACTGAGTGCAGCAAACAAAAGACACAGGGTTAAAAGAAGGGATGAAAACTCAAGACACCTACGTGCTTACTTACAGGAGACTCACTTGAGATCCAAGGACACAGACAAACTACAAGCCGCAGGTGTGTGGACAAGTACTCTACACGAGTGAAACTGAAAACCAAACAATCAAATAAATGGATTCTGTTTGAGTTCCCTGGGACAGTCAGAAGAAAATAGCCCTATCTGGCCACCGTGAATTCTTTTTGCTTGGTTTCAGCCGTTCCCAGCCATTGATTCAGTGGTGCAGCAACATACTTCTCATTTTCTCTCACCTCAACAACTGAGTTGCTGTAATAATAAGCATCTGGGCCTTTGAAATCAGTGGGTTTTATGATGTTCACGAATGTGAAGATCTAATAACCACCTAAAGAGGGAAGTTTGGACACTCAAATAAACACGTCACCCACAATACACTCTTCGTTCCCAACTGCTCCTGTCTAGAAATTGGCGTTCCTTTTTATTTGACACTCCGTCCTATCGGCGGTGATCACGCTGATGTCCTTCAAACATGGTGGTGAGCAAAGAACAAGTTTACTTTTCTCACAACAACAGGCCAGAGGAATGATACTTGTGGTCTTCAGGGAGCACTTAGTCAAAGAATGTGGCTAAATACAGACAGTAAGTTGGAAGGAGATGAAAGAGGACAGAGGGTAGAGACACGGGTTCAAGACCCGGCACAACCATTTCCTGGTTTTGTAGGTACACGCGGCCGACTCGACCTGCAAGTGTCTCGGTGAACCCAGTGCTCTCTCTAAAGCGTAGATACTTTGCAGGATTTTTGGAAGCATAGTGTAGGAAAGTGATATAGGATATATGGTTAACTGTTCTTTACACAAGGACAGATGGGCAGACAAAAAGATGATTGATTGATTGATTGATAAATAGATAGACAGACAGCTAGATAGATATAGGTACATATCGATTAACACAAAGCTACTGCTCATAACCAGGAGAGCAATGGTGAAAGCACATAGCGAAACTACAAACAAAAACGAAGAATGAAATCCTGTTTAAAAAGTGCAGTAGGCAGCCATAAGAAGAAAACAACTCCTATCATTTGCAATAAGGTGGACGGAGCTAGAGGGTATAATGCTCAGTCAAATATTCAAGGAGGAGAAATACATGTACCAAATGATTTCACTCATGTGTGGAGTATGATAACAAAGAAAAACTGAATGAAAAGACAGCAGCAGACTCACAGAACCCGAGAGTGGACTAACAGTTACCAAAAAGAAAGGGACTGGGTAGGGTTTGTGGGAAGGGAGTAATAAGGGCGGGGAAAAAGAATGGGGGCATTAGGATTAGCATCTATAGTGTGTAACTTGGGGGGTCATTTGTCCGGCTGCATAACACAGAGAAGACATGTAGTGATTCTACAGCATCTTAGTACACGCTGACGGACAGCGACTGTAACTGGCTTTTGCCGGGGACTTGGTGAAGAGTGTAGACTGGAAAACATAATGTTCTGCATGTGATTGTATATTAATGAGAACAAAAAATATTTCAAAGTGCAGTAAGAGCACAGCTCTCAAATATCAGAATAAAAGTACAGGCTTTGAGTGCTCCAATCAAAAGACACAGTGTTAGAAGAACTGATGAAAACTCAAGACCTAATACGTGCTCCCTTACTGGAGACTCACTTGAGATCCAAGGACACAGACGAACTACAAGCTGAAGGGGCGGGGACAGATTACCTATACAAGTGAAAATAAGAAACAAACAAACAAATGAATTCTGTTTGAGTCCCCAGAGAGAGTCAGTAGAAAATAGCCCTATCTAGCCACCGTGAATTCTTTTTGTTTGATTTCAGCAGTGCTCAGGCATAGATTTAGTGGCGCAGCAAGTTCCTTCTCATTTCCTCTCACCTCAACAAATGAATTGCTGTAATAATATGCGTCTGGGCTTTTAAAATCATTGCTTTTTATGATGTTCACGAATGTAAAGAAGTAATAACCACCTAAGGAGGGAAGTTTGGACCCTCAAATAAACACTTCACTCCACAACACACTCTTTGTTCCCAACTGCTCCTGTCCAGAAATAGGTGTTCCTTTATAATTGTCCCAGCACCTATGAGCAGTGATCACGCCGATGTCCCTCAAACATGGTGGTGTGCAAAGAACCAAGTACACTTTTCTTTCGACAGCCGGACCAGACGAAGGATACTTGTGGTCTTCAGGGATCACTTACTCACTGAATGTGGCTAAATAAAGTCACCAAGCGAGCAGGAAGTATAAGAGGACAGAGGACAGAGATACAGGTTCAAGTCCTTTCACCTCCATTTACTGGTTTTGTAAGCACACGCGGCTGACTCTACCTGAAAGCGTATCGGTGAACACAGTGCTCTCCTTATGGCTTAGTTACCTTGCAAGATTTCTGGAAGCATAATGTAGGGAAGAGACATAGGCTATGTTGTTAACTGTTGTGTACAGAAGGATAGATGGGCAGAGAAAAAGATGATTGATTCATAGATAGATAGGTACACAGATGACAGATGAAAGATAGATAGATAGGTACATAGATTGATAGATGATAGACATCATAGATAGATGATAGGAAGATAGATAGATACATAGATACATACATACATACATACATACATACATACATACATACATAGACAGACAGACCATTAGATAGATAGGTACAGATACATATCGATTGACATAAAGCTATTGTTCATAACCAGGAGTTGAATGGTGAATAACATAGCTAAACTACAAACAAAAAGGAAGAATGGAATTAAGTTTAAAAAGTTCAGTAAGCAGCCTTAAGAAGAAAACAAATACAACCATTTGCAATGACCTGGATGGAGCTAGACGGTAGTATGTTCAGAGAAATAGGACAGGCGGAGAAAGACAAGTACCAAGTGTTTTCACTCATGTGTGGAGTATAACAACAAAGAAAAACTGAAGGAGAAAAACAGCAGCAGACTCACAGAACCCGAGAGTTGACTAAAAGTTACCAAAGGGAAAAGGACTGGGCAGGGTGGGTCTGAAGGGAGGGATAAGTGTGAGGAGAAAGAATGGGGGCATTAGTTTTAGCATGAATAATGCTTGGGGTCGAGGGGGCATGGGGAGTGCTGTACAACACAGAGAAGGCTAGTAGAGATCATATAGCATCTTACTACTCACTGATGGACAGGGACGGTAACGGGGTCTGTTGGGAGGGACATGGTGAAGGGGTCTACAGCATCCAACTACGCAGATCGACAGCGACTGAAGAGGTTTTTCAGGGGTACTTGGTTAAGGGGGAAGCATAGTAAATATAATATTCTTCAAGTGATTTTTAGCTTAATGATAAAAAAAATTCTTTAAGTGCAGTAAGTGCACAACTCTGAATCATCAGAATAAAAGGTCAGGGACTGAGTGCAGCAAACAAAAGACACAGGGTTAAAAGAAGGGATGAAAACTCAAGACACCTACATGCTTACTTACAGGAGACTCACTTGAGATCCAAGGACACAGACAAACTACAAGCCGAAGGTGTGTGGACAAGTACTCTACACGAGTGACACTGAAAACCAAACAATCAAACAAATGGATTCTGTTTGAGTCCCCTGGGACAGTCAGAAGAAAATAGCCCTATCTGGCCACCGTGAATTCTGTTTGTTTGGTTTCAGCCGTTCCCAGCCATTGATTCAGTGGTGCAGCAACATACTTCTCATTTTCTCTCACCTCAACAACTGAGTTGCTGTAATAATAAGCATCTGGGCCTTTGAAATCAGTGGGTTTTATGATGTTCACGAATGTGAAGATCTAATAACCACCTAACGAGGGAAGTTTGGACACTCAAATAAACACGTCACCCACAATACACTCTTCGTTCCCAACTGCTCCTGTCTAGAAATTGGCGTTCCTTTTTATTTGACACTCCGTCCTATCGGCGGTGATCACGCTGATGTCCTTCAAACATGGTGGTGAGCAAAGAACAAGTTTACTTTTCTCACGACAACAGGCCCAGAGGAATGATACTTGTGGTCTTCAGGGAGCACTTAGTCAAAGAATGTGGCTAAATACAGACAGTAAGTTGGAAGGAGATGAAAGAGGACAGAGGGTAGAGACACGGGTTCAAGTCCCGGCACAACCATTTCCTGGTTTTGTAGGTACACGCGGCCGACTCGACCTGCAAGTGTCTCGGTGAACCCAGTGCTCTCTCTAAAGCGTAGATACTTTGCAGGATTTTTGGAAGCATAGTGTAGGAAAGTGATATAGGATATATGGTTAACTGTTCTTTACACAAGGACAGATGGGCAGACAAAAAGATGATTGATTGATTGATTGATAAATAGATAGACAGACAGATAGATAGATATAGGTACATATCGATTAACACAAAGCTACTGCTCATAACCAGGAGAGCAATGGTGAAAGCACATAGTGAAACTACAAACAAAAACGAAGAATGAAATCCTGTTTAAAAAGTGCAGTAGGCAGCCATAAGAAGAAAACAAATCCTATCATTTGCAATAAGGTGGACGGAGCTAGAGGGTATAATGCTCAGTCAAATATTCAAGGAGGAGAAATACATGTACCAAATGATTTCACTCATGTGTGGAGTATGATAACAAAGAAAAACTGAATGAAAAGACAGCAGCAGACTCACAGAACCCGAGAGTGGACTAACAGTTACCAAAAAGAAAGGGACTGGGTAGGGTTTGTGGGAAGGGAGTAATAAGGGCTTGGAAAAAGAATGGGGGCATTAGGATTAGCATCTATAGTGTGTAACTTGGGGGGTCATTTGTCCGGCTGCATAACACAGAGAAGACATGTAGTGATTCTACAGCATCTTAGTACACGCTGACGGACAGCGACTGTAACTGGCTTTTGCCGGGGACTTGGTGAAGGGTGTAGACTGGAAAACATAATGTTCTGCATGTGATTGTATATTAATGAGAACAAAAAATATTTCAAAGTGCAGTAAGAGCACAGCTCTCAAATATCAGAATAAAAGTACAGGCTTTGAGTGCTCCAATCAAAAGACACAGTGTTAGAAGAACTGATGAAAACTCAAGACCTAATACGTGCTCCCTTACTGGAGACTCACTTGAGATCCAAGGACACAGACGAACTACAAGCTGAAGGGGCGGGGACAGATTACCTATACAAGTGAAAATAAGAAACAAACAAACAAATGAATTCTGTTTGAGTCCCCAGAGAGAGTCAGTAGAAAATAGCCCTATCTAGCCACCGTGAATTCTTTTTGTTTGATTTCAGCAGTGCTCAGGCATAGATTTAGTGGTGCAGCAAGTTCCTTCTCATTTCCTCTCACCTCAACAAATGAATTGCTGTAATAATATGCGTCTGGGCTTTTAAAATCATTGCTTTTTATGATGTTCACGAATGTAAAGAAGTAATAACCACCGAAGGAGGGAAGTTTGGACCCTCAAATAAACACTTCACTCCACAACACACTCTTTGTTCCCAACTGCTCCTGTCCAGAAATAGGTGTTCCTTTGTATTTGTCCCTGCACCTATCAGCAGTGATCACGCCGATGTCCCTCAAACATGGTGGTGTGCAAAGAACCAAGTACACTTTTCTTTCGACAACCGGACCAGACGAAGGATACTTGTGGTCTTCAGGGATCACTTACTCACTGAATGTGGCTAAATAAAGTCACCAAGCGAGCAGGAAGTATAAGAGGACAGAGGACAGAGATACAGGTTCAAGTCCTTTCACCTCCATTTACTGGTTTTGTAAGCACACGCGGCTGACTCTACCTGAAATTGTATCGGTGAACACAGTGCTCTCCTTATGGCTTAGTTACCTTGCAAGATTTCTGGAAGCATAATGTAGGGAAGAGACATAGGCTATGTTGTTAACTGTTGTGTACAGAAGGATAGATGGGCAGAGAAAAAGATGATTGATTCATAGATAGATAGGTACACAGATGACAGATGAAAGATAGATAGATAGGTACATAGATTGATAGATGATAGACATCATAGATAGATGATAGGAAGATAGATAGATACATAGATACATACATACATACATACATACATACATACATACATACATAGACAGACAGACCATTAGATAGATAGGTACAGATACATATCGATTGACACAAAGCTATTGTTCATAACCAGGAGTTGAATGGTGAATAACATAGCTAAACTACAAACAAAAAGGAAGAATGAAATTAAGTTTAAAAAGTTCAGTAAGCAGCCTTAAGAAGAAAACAAATACTACCATTTGCAATGACCTGGATGGAGCTAGACGGTAGTATGTTCAGAGAAATAGGCCAGGCGGAGAAAGACAAGTACCAAGTGTTTTCACTCATGTGTGGAGTATAACAACAAAGAAAAACTGAAGGAGAAAAACAGCAGCAGACTCACAGAACCCGAGAGTTGACTAAAAGTTACCAAAGGGAAAAGGACTGGGCAGGGTGGGTCTGAAGGGAGGGATAAGTGTGAGGAGAAAGAATGGGGGCATTAGTTTTAGCATGAATAATGCTTGGGGTCGAGTGGGCATGGGGAGTGCTGTACAACACAGAGAAGGCTAGTAGAGATCATATAGCATCTTACTACTCACTGATGGACAGGGACGGTAACGGGGTCTGTTGGGAGGGACATGGTGAAGGGGTCTACAGCATCCAACTATGCAGATCGACAGCGACTGAAGAGGTTTTTCAGGGGTACTTGGTTAAGGGTGAAGCATAGTAAACATAATATTCTTCAAGTGATTTTTAGCTTAATGATAAAAAAAATTCTTTAAGTGCAGTAAGTGCACAACTCTGAATCATCAGAATAAAAGGTCAGGGACTGAGTGCAGCAAACAAAAGACACAGGGTTAAAAGAAGGGATGAAAACTCAAGACACCTACGTGCTTACTTACAGGAGACTCACTTGAGATCCAAGGACACAGACAAACTACAAGCCGCAGGTGTGTGGACAAGTACTCTACACGAGTGAAACTGAAAACCAAACAATCAAACAAATGGATTCTGTTTGAGTTCCCTGGGACAGTCAGAAGAAAATAGCCCTATCTGGCCACCGTGAATTCTGTTTGTTTGGTTTCAGCCGTTCCCAGCCATTGATTCAGTGGTGCAGCAACATACTTCTCATTTTCTCTCACCTCAACAACTGAGTTGCTGTAATAATAAGCATCTGGGCCTTTGAAATCAGTGGGTTTTATGATGTTCACGAATGTGAAGATCTAATAACCACCTAAAGAGGGAAGTTTGGACACTCAAATAAACACGTCACCCACAATACACTCTTCGCTCCCAACTGCTCCTGTCTAGAAATTGGCGTTCCTTTTTATTTGACACTCCGTCCTATCGGCGGTGATCACGCTGATGTCCTTCAAACATGGTGGTGAGCAAAGAACAAGTTTACTTTTCTCACGACAACAGGCCCAGAGGAATGATACTTGTGGTCTTCAGGGAGCACTTAGTCAAAGAATGTGGCTAAATACAGACAGTAAGTTGGAAGGAGATGAAAGAGGACAGAGGGTAGAGACACGGGTTCAAGTCCCGGCACAACCATTTCCTGGTTTTGTAGGTACACGCGGCCGACTCGACCTGCAAGTGTCTCGGTGAACCCAGTGCTCTCTCTAAAGCGTAGATACTTTGCAGGATTTTTGGAAGCATAGTGTAGGAAAGTGATATAGGATATATGGTTAACTGTTCTTTAAACAAGGACAGATGGGCAGACAAAAAGATGATTGATTGATTGATTGATAAATAGATAGACAGACAGATAGATAGATATAGGTACATATCAATTAACAGAAAGCTACTGCTCATAACCAGGAGTGCAATGGTGAAAGCACATAGCGAAACTACAAACAAAAAAGAAGAATGAAATCCTGTTTAAAAAGTGCAGTAGGCAGACATAAGAAGAAAACAAATCCTATCATTTGCAATAAGGTGGACGGAGCTAGAGGGTATAATGCTCAGTCAAATATTCAAGGAGGAGAAATACATGTACCAAATGATTTCACTCATGTGTGGAGTATGATAACAAAGAAAAACTGAATGAAAAGACAGCAGCAGACTCACAGAACCCGAGAGTGGACTAACAGTTACCAAAAAGAAAGGGACTGGGTAGGGTTTGTGGGAAGGGAGTAATAAGGGCGGGGAAAAAGAATGGGGGCATTAGGATTAGCATGTATAGTGTGTAACTTGGGGGGTCATTTGTCCGGCTGCATAACACAGAGAAGACATGTAGTGATTCTACAGCATCTTAGTACACGATGATGGACAGCGACTGTAACTGGCTTTTGCCGGGGACTTGGTGAAGGGTGTATACTGGAAAACATAATGTTCTGCATGTGATTGTATATTAATGAGAACAAAAAATATTTCAAAGTGCAGTAAGAGCACAGCTCTCAAATATCAGAATAAAAGTACAGGCTTTGAGTGCTCCAATCAAAAGACACAGTGTTAGAAGAACTGACGAAAACTCAAGACCTAATACGAGCTCCCTTACTGGAGACTCACTTGAGATCCAAGGACACAGACGAACTACAAGCTGAAGGGGCGGGGACAGATTACCTATACAAGTGAAAATAAGAAACAAACAAACAAATGAATTCTGTTTGAGTCCCCAGAGAGAGTCAGTAGAAAATAGCCCTATCTAGCCACCGTGAATTCTTTTTGTTTGATTTCAGCAGTGCTCAGGCATAGATTTAGTGGCGCAGCAAGTTCCTTCTCATTTCCTCTCACCTCAACAAATGAATTGCTGTAATAATATGCGTCTGGGCTTTTAAAATCATTGCTTTTTATGATGTTCACGAATGTAAAGAAGTAATAACCACCTAAGGAGGGAAGTTTGGACCCTCAAATAAACACTTCACTCCACAACACACTCTTTGTTCCCAACTGCTCCTGTCCAGAAATAGGTGTTCCTTTATATTTGTCCCAGCACCTATGAGCAGTGATCACGCCGATGTCCCTCAAACATGGTGGTGTGCAAAGAACCAAGTACACTTTTCTTTCGACAGCCGGACCAGACGAAGGATACTTGTGGTCTTCAGGGATCACTTACTCACTGAATGTGGCTAAATAAAGTCACCAAGCGAGCAGGAAGTATAAGAGGACAGAGGACAGAGATACAGGTTCAAGTCCTTTCACCTCCATTTACTGGTTTTGTAAGCACACGCGGCTGACTCTACCTGAAATTGTATCGGTGAACACAGTGCTCTCCTTATGGCTTAGTTACCTTGCAAGATTTCTGGAAGCATAATGTAGGGAAGAGACATAGGCTATGTTGTTAACTGTTGTGTACAGAAGGATAGATGGGCAGAGAAAAAGATGATTGATTCATAGATAGATAGGTACACAGATGACAGATGAAAGATAGATAGATAGGTACATAGATTGATAGATGATAGACATCATAGATAGATGATAGGAAGATAGATAGATACATAGATACATACATACATACATACATACATACATACATACATACATAGACAGACAGACCATTAGATAGATAGGTACAGATACATATCGATTGACACAAAGCTATTGTTCATAACCAGGAGTTGAATGGTGAATAACATAGCTAAACTACAAACAAAAAGGAAGAATGAAATTAAGTTTAAAAAGTTCAGTAAGCAGCCTTAAGAAGAAAACAAATACTACCATTTGCAATGACCTGGATGGAGCTAGACGGTAGTATGTTCAGAGAAATAGGCCAGGCGGAGAAAGACAAGTACCAAGTGTTTTCACTCATGTGTGGAGTATAACAACAAAGAAAAACTGAAGGAGAAAAACAGCAGCAGACTCACAGAACCCGAGAGTTGACTAAAAGTTACCAAAGGGAAAAGGACTGGGCAGGGTGGGTCTGAAGGGAGGGATAAGTGTGAGGAGAAAGAATGGGGGCATTAGTTTTAGCATGAATAATGCTTGGGGTCGAGTGGGCATGGGGAGTGCTGTACAACACAGAGAAGGCTAGTAGAGATCATATAGCATCTTACTACTCACTGATGGACAGGGACGGTAACGGGGTCTGTTGGGAGGGACATGGTGAAGGGGTCTACAGCATCCAACTATGCAGATCGACAGCGACTGAAGAGGTTTTTCAGGGGTACTTGGTTAAGGGTGAAGCATAGTAAACATAATATTCTTCAAGTGATTTTTAGCTTAATGATAAAAAAAATTCTTTAAGTGCAGTAAGTGCACAACTCTGAATCATCAGAATAAAAGGTCAGGGACTGAGTGCAGCAAACAAAAGACACAGGGTTAAAAGAAGGGATGAAAACTCAAGACACCTACGTGCTTACTTACAGGAGACTCACTTGAGATCCAAGGACACAGACAAACTACAAGCCGCAGGTGTGTGGACAAGTACTCTACACGAGTGAAACTGAAAACCAAACAATCAAACAAATGGATTCTGTTTGAGTTCCCTGGGACAGTCAGAAGAAAATAGCCCTATCTGGCCACCGTGAATTCTGTTTGTTTGGTTTCAGCCGTTCCCAGCCATTGATTCAGTGGTGCAGCAACATACTTCTCATTTTCTCTCACCTCAACAACTGAGTTGCTGTAATAATAAGCATCTGGGCCTTTGAAATCAGTGGGTTTTATGATGTTCACGAATGTGAAGATCTAATAACCACCTAAAGAGGGAAGTTTGGACACTCAAATAAACACGTCACCCACAATACACTCTTCGCTCCCAACTGCTCCTGTCTAGAAATTGGCGTTCCTTTTTATTTGACACTCCGTCCTATCGGCGGTGATCACGCTGATGTCCTTCAAACATGGTGGTGAGCAAAGAACAAGTTTACTTTTCTCACGACAACAGGCCCAGAGGAATGATACTTGTGGTCTTCAGGGAGCACTTAGTCAAAGAATGTGGCTAAATACAGACAGTAAGTTGGAAGGAGATGAAAGAGGACAGAGGGTAGAGACACGGGTTCAAGTCCCGGCACAACCATTTCCTGGTTTTGTAGGTACACGCGGCCGACTCGACCTGCAAGTGTCTCGGTGAACCCAGTGCTCTCTCTAAAGCGTAGATACTTTGCAGGATTTTTGGAAGCATAGTGTAGGAAAGTGATATAGGATATATGGTTAACTGTTCTTTAAACAAGGACAGATGGGCAGACAAAAAGATGATTGATTGATTGATTGATAAATAGATAGACAGACAGATAGATAGATATAGGTACATATCAATTAACAGAAAGCTACTGCTCATAACCAGGAGTGCAATGGTGAAAGCACATAGCGAAACTACAAACAAAAAAGAAGAATGAAATCCTGTTTAAAAAGTGCAGTAGGCAGACATAAGAAGAAAACAAATCCTATCATTTGCAATAAGGTGGACGGAGCTAGAGGGTATAATGCTCAGTCAAATATTCAAGGAGGAGAAATACATGTACCAAATGATTTCACTCATGTGTGGAGTATGATAACAAAGAAAAACTGAATGAAAAGACAGCAGCAGACTCACAGAACCCGAGAGTGGACTAACAGTTACCAAAAAGAAAGGGACTGGGTAGGGTTTGTGGGAAGGGAGTAATAAGGGCGGGGAAAAAGAATGGGGGCATTAGGATTAGCATGTATAGTGTGTAACTTGGGGGGTCATTTGTCCGGCTGCATAACACAGAGAAGACATGTAGTGATTCTACAGCATCTTAGTACACGATGATGGACAGCGACTGTAACTGGCTTTTGCCGGGGACTTGGTGAAGGGTGTATACTGGAAAACATAATGTTCTGCATGTGATTGTATATTAATGAGAACAAAAAATATTTCAAAGTGCAGTAAGAGCACAGCTCTCAAATATCAGAATAAAAGTACAGGCTTTGAGTGCTCCAATCAAAAGACACAGTGTTAGAAGAACTGACGAAAACTCAAGACCTAATACGAGCTCCCTTACTGGAGACTCACTTGAGATCCAAGGACACAGACGAACTACAAGCTGAAGGGGCGGGGACAGATTACCTATACAAGTGAAAATAAGAAACAAACAAACAAATGAATTCTGTTTGAGTCCCCAGAGAGAGTCAGTAGAAAATAGCCCTATCTAGCCACCGTGAATTCTTTTTGTTTGATTTCAGCAGTGCTCAGGCATAGATTTAGTGGCGCAGCAAGTTCCTTCTCATTTCCTCTCACCTCAACAAATGAATTGCTGTAATAATATGCGTCTGGGCTTTTAAAATCATTGCTTTTTATGATGTTCACGAATGTAAAGAAGTAATAACCACCTAAGGAGGGAAGTTTGGACCCTCAAATAAACACTTCACTCCACAACACACTCTTTGTTCCCAACTGCTCCTGTCCAGAAATAGGTGTTCCTTTATATTTGTCCCAGCACCTATGAGCAGTGATCACGCCGATGTCCCTCAAACATGGTGGTGTGCAAAGAACCAAGTACACTTTTCTTTCGACAGCCGGACCAGACGAAGGATACTTGTGGTCTTCAGGGATCACTTACTCACTGAATGTGGCTAAATAAAGTCACCAAGCGAGCAGGAAGTATAAGAGGACAGAGGACAGAGATACAGGTTCAAGTCCTTTCACCTCCATTTACTGGTTTTGTAAGCACACGCGGCTGACTCTACCTGAAATTGTATCGGTGAACACAGTGCTCTCCTTATGGCTTAGTTACCTTGCAAGATTTCTGGAAGCATAATGTAGGGAAGAGACATAGGCTATGTTGTTAACTGTTCCTTACAGAAGGATAGATTTGCAGACAAAAAGATGATTGATTCATAGATAGATAGGTACAGAGATGACAGGTGAAAGATAGATAGGTACATAGATTGATAGATGATAGACATCATAGATAGATGATAGGAAGATAGATAGATACATAGATACATACATACATACATACATACATACATACATACATACATAGACAGACAGACCATTAGATAGATAGGTACAGATACATATCGATTGACACAAAGCTATTGTTCATAACCAGGAGTTGAATGGTGAATAACATAGCTAAACTAAAAACAAAAAGGAAGAATGAAATCCAGGTTAAAAAGTGCAGTAAGCAGCCTAAAGAAGAAAACAAATACTACCATTTTCAATGACCTGGATGGAGCTAGACGGTAGTATGTTCAGAGAAATAGGCCAGGCGGAGAAGGACAAGTACCAAGTGTTTTCACTCATGTGTGGAGTATAACAACAGAGAAAAACTGAAGGAAAAAAACAGCAGCAGACTCACAGAACCCGAGAGTTGACTAAAAGTTACCAAAGGGAAAAGGACTGGGCAGGGTGGGTCTGAAGGGTGGGATAAGTGTGAGGAGAAAGAATGGGGGCATTAGTTTTAGCATGAATAATGCTTGGGGTCGAGGGTGCATGGGGTGTGCTGTAAAACACAGAGAAGGCTATTAGAGATCATATAGCATCTTACTACTCACTGATGGACAGGGACGGTAACGGGGTCTGTTGGGAGGGACATGGTGAAGGGGTCTACAGCATCCAACTACGCAGATCGACAGCGACTGAAGAGGTTTTTCAGGGGAACTTGGTGAAGGGGGAAGCATAGTAAACATAATGTTCTTCAAGTGATTTTAGCTTAATGATAAAAAAAATTCTTTAATTGCAGTAAGTGCACAGCTCTGAATCATCAGAATAAAAGGTCAGGCACTGAGTGCTGCAAACAAAAGACACAGGGATAAAAGAAGGGATGAAAACTCAAGACACCTACGTGCTTACTTACAGGAGACTCACTTGAGATCCAAGGACACAGACAAACTACAAGCTGCAGGTGTGTGGACAAGTACTCTACACGAGTGAAACTGAAAACCAAACAATCAAACAAATGGATTCTGTTTGAGTCCCCTGGGACAGTCAGAAGAAAATAGCCCTATCTGGCCAACGTGAATTCTTTTTGTTTGGTTTTAGCCGATCCCAGCCATTGATTTAGTGGTGCAGCAACATACTTCTCATTTTCTCTCACCTCAACAACTGAGTTGCTGTAATAATAAGCATCTGGGCCTTTGAAATCAGTGGGTTTTATGATGTTCAAGAATGTGAAGATCTAATAACCACCTAAAGAGGGAAGTTTGGACACTCAAATAAACACGTCACCCACAATACACTCTTCGCTCCCAACTGCTCCTGTCTAGAAATTGGCGTTCCTTTTTATTTGACACTCCGTCCTATCGGCGGTGATCACGCTGATGTCCTTCAAACATGGTGGTGAGCAAAGAACAAGTTTACTTTTCTCACGACAACAGGCCCAGAGGAATGATACTTGTGGTCTTCAGGGAGCACTTAGTCAAAGAATGTGGCTAAATACAGACAGTAAGTTGGAAGGAGATGAAAGAGGACAGAGGGTAGAGACACGGGTTCAAGTCCCGGCACAACCATTTCCTGGTTTTGTAGGTACACGCGGCCGACTCGACCTGCAAGTGTCTCGGTGAACCCAGTGCTCTCTCTAAAGCGTAGATACTTTGCAGGATTTTTGGAAGCATAGTGTAGGAAAGTGATATAGGATATATGGTTAACTGTTCTTTAAACAAGGACAGATGGGCAGACAAAAAGATGATTGATTGATTGATTGATTGATAAATAGATAGACAGACAGATAGATAGATATAGGTACATATCGATTAACAGAAAGCTACTGCTCATAACCAGGAGAGCAATGGTGAAAGCACATAGCGAAACTACAAACAAAAAAGAAGAATGAAATCCAGTTTAAAAAGTGCAGTAGGCAGACATAAGAAGAAAACAAATCCTATCATTTGCAATAAGGTGGATGGAGCTAGAGGGTATAATGCTCAGTCAAATATTCAAGGAGGAGAAATACATGTACCAAATGATTTCACTCATGTGTGGAGTATGATAACAAAGAAAAACTGAAGGAAAAGACAGCAGCAGACTCACAGAACCCGAGTGTGGACTAACAGTTACCAAAAAGAAAGGGACTGGGTAGGGTTTGTGGGAAGGGAGTAATAAGGGCGGGGAAAAAGAATGGGGGCATTAGGATTAGCATGTATAGTGTGTAACTTGGGGGGTCATTTGTAAGGCTGCATAACACAGAGAAGACATGTAGTGATTCTACAACATCTTAGTACACGCTGACGGACAGCGACTGTAACTGGCTTTTGCCGGGGACTTGGTGAAGTGTGTATACTGGAAAACATAATGTTCTGCATGTGATTGTATATTAGTGAGAACAAAAAATATTTCAAAGTGCAGTAAGAGCACAGCTCTCAAATATCATAATAAAAGTACAGGCTTTGAGTGCTCCAATCAAAAGACACAGTGTTAGAAGAACTGATGAAAACTCAAGACCTCCTACGTGCTCCCTTACTGCAGACTCACTTGAGATGAAATGACACTGACAAACTACAAGCTGAAGGGGCAGGGACAGTTTACCTATACAAGTGAAAATAAGAAACAAACAAACAAATGAATTCTGTTTGAGTCCCCAGAGAGAGTCAGTAGAAAATAGCCCTATCTAGCCACCGTGAATTCTTTTTGTTTGATTTCAGCAGTGCTCAGGCATAGTTTTAGTGGTACAGCAAGTTCCTTCTCATTTCCTCTCACCTCAACAAATGAATTGCTGTAATAATATTCGTCTGGGCTTCTAAAATCATTGCTTTTTATGATGTTCATGAATGTAAAGAAGTAATAACCACCTAAGGAGGGAAGTTTGGACCCTCAAATAAACACTTCACTCCACAACACACTCTTTGTTCCCAACTGCTCCTGTTCAGAAATAGGTGTTCCTTTATATTTGTCCCTGCACCTATCAGCAGTGATCACGCCGATGTCCCTCAAACATGGTGGTGTGCAAAGAACCAAGTACACTTTTCTTTCGACAACCGGACCATACAAAGGATACTTGTGGTCTTCAGGGATCACTTACTCATTGAATGTAGCTAAATAAAGTCACTAAGCGAGCAGGAAGTATAAGACGACAGAGGACAGAGATACAGGTTCAAGTCCTTTCACCTCCATTTACTGGTTTTGTAAGCACACGCGGCTGACTCTGCATGAAAGTGTATCGGTGAACACAGTGCTCTCCTTATGGCTTAGTTACCTTGCAAGATTTCTGGAAGCATAATGTAGGGAAGAGACATAGGCTATGTTGTTAACTGTTCCTTACAGAAGGATAGATTTGCAGACAAAAAGATGATTGATTCATAGATAGATAGGTACAGAGATGACAGGTGAAAGATAGATAGATAGGTACATAGATTGATAGATGATAGACATCATAGATAGATGATAGGAACATAGATAGATACATAGATACATACATACATACATACATAGACAGACAGACCATTAGATAGATAGATACAGATACATATCGATTGACACAAAGCTATTGTTCATAACCATTAGTTGAATGGTGAATAACATAGCTAAACTACAAACAAAAAGGAAGAATGAAATCCAGGTTAAAAAGTGCAGTAAGCAGCCTTAAGAAGAAAACAAATACTACCATTTGCAATGACCTGGATTGAGCTAGACGGTAGTATGTTCAGAGAAATAGGCCAGGCGGAGAAGGACAAGTACCAAGTGTTTTCAATCATGTGTGGAGTATAACAACAGAGAAAAACTGAAGGAAAAAAACAGCAGCAGACTCTCAGAACCCGAGAGTTGACTAAAAGTTACCAAAGGGAAAAGGACTGGGCAGGGTGGGTCTGAAGGGAGGAATAAGTGTGAGGAGAAAGAATGGGGGCATTAGTTTTAGCATGTATAATGCTTGGGGTCGAGGGGGCATGGGGAGTGCTCTACAACACAGAGAAGTCTAGTAGAGATCATATAGCATCTTACTGCTCACTGATGGACAGGGACGGTAACGGGGTCTGTTGGGAGGGACATGGTGAAGGGGTCTACAGCATCCAACTACGCAGATCGACAGCGACTGAAGAGGTTTTTCAGGGGTACTTGGTGAAGGGGGAAGCATAGTAAACATAATGTTCTTCAAGTGATTTTAGCTTAATGATAAAAAAAATTCTTTAAGTGCAGTAAGTGCACAGCTCTGAATCATCAGAATAAAAGGTCAGGGACTGAGTGCAGCAATCAAAAGACACAGGGTTAAGAGAAGGGATGAAATCTCATGAACACCTACGTGCTCCCTTACTGGAGACTCACATGAGATCCAAGAACACAGACAAACTACAAGCTGAAGGTGCGGGGAAAGGTACCCTACACGAGTGAAACTGAGAAACAAACAATCAAACAAATGGATTCTCTTTGAGTCCCCAGTGACAGTCAGCAGAAAGTAGCCCTACCTGCCACTGTGAATTCTTTTTGTTTGGTTTCAGCAGTGCCCAGCCATAGTTTTAGTGGAACAGCAACTTCCTTCTCATTTTTTCTCACCTCAACAACTGAATTGCTGTAATAATATGCATCCTGGCTTTTGAAATCAGTGGGTTTTATGATGTTCTTGAATGTAAATAAGTAATGACCACCTAAAGAGGGACGTATGGACACTCAAACAAACATGCAACTCCACAACACTCTCTTTGCTCCCAAACGCTCCTGTCTAGAAATAAGTGTTCCTTTTTGTTTGACGCTCCTACTATCAGCTGTCTACTGCAAAGAAGTATGCTGATGGACAGCGACTGTAAGACGTTTTTGGTGGGGACTTGGTGAAGCTGGCAGCCTAGTAAACATAATGTTCTTCACGTGATTGCAGATTAATATTAACAAAAAATTTTATTAAGTGCAATATGGGCACAGTGCTGAATCATCAGAATAAAAGGACAGGATTTTCATGCTCCAAACAGAAGACACAGGGTTAAAAGAAGGGATGAAAACTCAAGAACACCTATGTGCTCCCTAACAGGAGACTCACTTCAGAACCAAGGACACAGACAAACTACAATCTGTAGGGGTGGGGACAGGTAACCTACAAAAGTGAAACTGAAAAACAAACAAACCAGTGGATACTGTTTGAGTCCCCAGAGACAGTCAGTAGAAAATAGCCCTATCTGGCCACCGTGAATTTTTTCTGTTTGGTTTCAGCAGTGTCCATCCATAGATGAAGTGGTACAGCAATGTCATTCTCATTTTCTATCACCTCAACAACTGAATTGCTGTAATAGTATGCATCAATATGGTGGTCAGCAAAGCACCAAGTTTACTTTTCTGTCGACAACAGGCCCAGAGGAAGGATACTTGTGGTCTTCAGGGTGCACTTAGTCAATGAATGTGGCTAAATAAAGTCAGCAAGTGAGAAAGAGATAAAAGAGGACAGAGGAGAGAGACACGGGTTCAAGTCCCTGCACCAACATTTCCTGGTTTTGTAGGTACACACGGCTCTCTCGACCTGCAAGTGTGTCGGTGAACCCAATGCTCTCCCTACGGCCTAGTTACCGTGCAAGATTTTTGGAAGCATAATGTAGGGAAGTGACATAGGCAATGTTGTTAACTGTTCTGTACACAAGGAGAGATGGACAGACAAAAAGATGATTGATTGATTGATAGACAGATAGATAGATGAACAGAGAGATAGAAAGTTATAAGTACATATCGATTAACAAAAACCAATTGCTCATTACCACTAGAGCGATGGTGAAAGCACATAGCCAAACTACAGACAAAAGAGAAGATAGAAATCAGGTTTAAAAAGTGCAGTAAGCAGCCGTAAGAAAAAATCAAATCCTACCATTTGCAACAATGTGGATGGAGCTAGAGGGTATTATGCACAGTGAAATAGGCCAGGCGGAGAAAGACAAGTACCAAGTGTTTTCACTCATGTGTGGAGCTTAACAACAAAGAAAAACTGAAAGAAAAAAACAGCAGCAGACTCACAGAACCCGAGAGTGGACTTATAGGTACCAAAGGGAAAGGAACTGGGCAGGGTGGGTTTGACGGGAGGGATAAGGGCGGGCAGAAAGAAAGGGGACTTTAGGATTAGCATTTATAATGTGTGGTGTTGGGGGAGCTTGGGGAGTGCTGTACAATACAAAGAAGAGAAGTAGTGTTTCTACAGCATCTTACTACACGCTGATGGAGAGCGACAGTAACGGGGTGTGTGTGTGAGACACGGTGAAGGGGTATTCAGCATACAACTACGCTGATGGACTGCGACTCTAATGGGGTTTTTGGGGGGACTTGGTGTACTTGGTGATCATAATGATCTTCACGTGATTGTAGATTAATGATAACAAAAAATTTTTATAAGTGCAATAAGGACACAGCTCTCAATTGTCAGAATAAAAGGACAGGCTCTGAGTGCTCCATTCAAAAGACACAGTGTTAAATGTAGGGATGAAAATCAAGACCACCTATGTCCTCCCTTATAGGAGACTCACTTGGGATCCAAGGTCGAAGACAAACTACAAGTTCAGTGGGTGGTTTCAGGTAACCTAGATAATTGAAACTGAAAAAAAAAAAGAAAAAAGATGTGCTGATGGGATTAAAGATGGCGGCACACGTGAGAGGGGAGGTGGAAACCTCCTCCAAAACCAAAACCACATACATACGTACTATATGGAAATAGAACAAATACACCAAATCCTGGAAGATCAGCAGGGAAGAACGCTGCTGCGGCATGCTGTCACCTCAAGGAGAAGTGTAATGTACAGCCCTGGAGATGTGCTCGGGGAGCAAGAACCTACCGTACATGTGCTGCACTCTGGACGATCGGTGGGGTTGGAAAGCAAAGACAGGCAGAAGACTAAGAGAGACTTGAGATTCCAGGCACTTGTGGGACAGCACAGGGATCCACATCTGGCCGCTGTGGGACAAAAGAAAGGCAGACAGTCTGAGAGACTTCATAACAGCGAGAGAACTGCTAAAGGGGCAAGGCTTCCACAGGGTTTGCCACTCAGGAGATAGGACAGGTGTGCCAATCTGCCCTGGTTCACTCTGCCCGGCAGGCAGGGGAGCTTTCAGGAGCTCTGTGCACTCCATCTCCCTGGCTGTCCTCGCAGCTCTGAGGCCCCTTACTGTGCTGTGGCTGATACACGGCCTGCCTCCCCACTGGCACCGGACTGCAAAATTGCCCTCCCCAGCTATGGCAGCTTCTCCCTGTGTGCTCAGCAAGCTGGCACTGGCAGTGGAGACCGGCACTGTGGCAGGGAAGCATGAAAGACCTCTTTCCTCCTGGTGGGTGTGGGCACCGGCTCCGCTTCCCTGGGACCCGGACCACACCCCAACTGCTGAGGATCTCCAGACATTAAAGCTTCTGGGAGCTAGAGGACGCCACCTACAAATATGAACCTTCAAAGGAACCTGGTAACTGGACTCAAATCAATCTTCCTGAGAAAGAGATCTCAAAATAAACTTCAGGAGCATGCTCAGGGATCTACAGTAAATAAAACTGTCCCTGTCTCTCGAGGGCAATTCTCTCTCACTCTCTCTCTTCCGGTAGTGCTGCTGAGGCCCTGTTCTGAGAGGGGTGCTGCGACAGCCCAGCAGGAAAGGCACAGCTCTCGGGTCCACCACTTCCGGTCCTAGGGCAGTTCCACACCTTTACTGACTGAACTGCAAATGGGGGATGCTGCCCATATAACTCTGCAGGAAGGACACCAGTGGCACATGCTAGCTTTCAAATCAATGGCTGGAGGCTACGTGTCTCCACCAATAACAGGTGATGTCAACAGCCCTGGCTTCATATCCTTGGCAAACTTTTTTCCCTATGACCCTTGAAAGCAGCACATGGAAAGATACAACATAGCATTCTCCACACCACCTCACCTCTCAGTTTTATGCTACATGTTCCTGCATCACAACTTCTCTCCTTTCCAGTATTCTTAGCTGGTTGGTGTTCAGGAAAGAAAAAAAATTATTAAGATTTGGAATGAAATGGTATTGGGTTCAGTAAGATTCTGTTTGACCACCATCAATAGAATCAAAAGACATCCTTCAGTATGGGAGAATATATTCACTGATGATATATTTGATAAGGCATTGCCATCCAAAACATGTACCAAGAGCTCAAGAACACCAACACACAGGAAGCAAATGTATCCAATTACAAAATGTGCAGAGGATCTGAACAGACACTTCTCCACAGAAGCAATTTCAGGTGTCCGACAGGCACATGAAAAGACGCTCCACATCGCTAACCATCAGAGAAATGCACATTAAAACCACAATGGGGTATCACCTCACACCAGTTAGGATGGCCACCAAACAAAAGTCAGAAAACAACAAATGTCGGCAAGGGTATTGAGAAAGGGGAACCCTCCTACACAGCTGGTGGGAATGTCAGTCAGCTCAACCATTGTGGAAAGCAGTACGGAGGTTCCCCAAAAAAACCAAACAACAGAAATACCATTTGACAAAGGAAATCCTCTCCTAAGAATTTACCCTAAGATTACAGAAGCCCAGGTTGAAAGGACAGATGGACCCCTATGTTGATCGCAGCACTCTTTACAATAGCCAAGAAATGGAAGCAACCTAAGTGTCCATCCGGAGATGAATGGATAAAGAAGAGGTGGTACATACACACTATGGAATATTATTCAGCCATAAGAAGAAAACAAATCCTACCACCATTTGTAACAACACGGATGGAGAAAGAGTGTGTTTTGCTCAGTGAAAAAAGCCAGGTGGAGAAAGACAAGTATCCAATGATTTCACTTCTCTATGAGGTATGTGAACAAAGAAAAAACGGGAAGTAACAAAATAGCAGGAGACTCACGGAACCCAAGAATGGACTAACAGTTACCAAAGGGAACTGGACCTGGGAGGATGGGTGGGATGGGAGGGATAAGGGAGTAAAGGGGTATTTAAAATCTGCACATGTAATGTAGGGGGTGTGGGACCACGGGGATTGCAGTATAACACACAAAAGACAGGTAGTGACTCCATAGCATCTTACTACATTGATGGACAGAGACTGTAATGGGGTGCAGAGAGTGGACTTGATAATGGGGGGTAGGGGGGAGCAGGGGGAGTCTAGTAACTATAATGTTGATCATGTAATTGTACATTACTGACACCAAAAAAAAAAAGTGATTCTGTTTGAGTGTCCAGAGAGACAGTCAGTAGAAAACAGCCTTTCCGGCTACCGTGGATGCTTTCTATTCTGTTTTGGCAGTGCCCAGTCATAGATTCAGTGGTATAGCGAGGCCCTTCTCATTTTTTCTCACCTCAACAACTGAATTGCTGTAATAATTTGCATCTGGGATTTTTGAAATCAGTGGATTTTATGATGTTTACTAATGTAAAGAAGCAATAACCAGATACAGAGGGAAGTTTGGATGCTCAACAGAAAATGTCACTCCACAACACAGTCTTTGCTCCCAACTGCTCCCTTCTAGAACTCGGTGTTCCGTTTTACCTGTCCCTCCTCCTATCAGCTGTGAAGCCGATGTCCCTCAAACATGGTGGTGAGCAAATCGACAAGTTTACTCTTCTGTCTACTGCAGTACTGTGGTACAGGTCCTCCCAGATGAAAAGCAGTAGCAGCGGGAGAAAACCCAAAGACGTAGATATAGAAGATGGTACAGTACATTGAAAACTGACACAAGGGACTTCTGAGACCCATACTTAATTCCATCAGAGAAACAAAAGCCTCTGCCCCCATACAACAAAACTACAGCACTATGGAGAAAGCACAGGCAGAGAACAAGAAGAGATCTGGAAATTACCCCACTGGTTCAGAGAGAGGAGTCATCACAGCAGCAGCAGCAGAAGCTTGGGCCTGCCACACATGCTCTGCACTCATCGCTGTTAAAGATAGGGTTGTGGGCTCGGCACGCTGGGCCTCTCCCAAAGCACCTGGAGGCATACACAGCGGGGACTGATTGGTCGTCGGTGGCATCTCACCCGCATTTATGTTCGGCGCGGTGTGGAACATAACGAACGGTTGGCAGAGGAGCGAGCAGCACCAGGTACCAATGAACGGGCAGCTGAGCTTTGAAGCTGAGTTCAGTTATTCACTGTCACCGCTGTTCAACAGATCCCATGACCCGAAGTGTGATGTGCACGAGCTGACACACTCACAGTTGATAAGGGAGGTTTTCACTAAGTACGGATAAGGGAGAGGAGGTCACGCTTAAGTGAAAGTGCACAAGAAGCCTCCAAGAGGAGGTGACTAGAGAGGTGGGTCTTCAATGATCCATGTTCTTCTGCTGGGGTGAAATGTCTTAAAAACCAGAGGCAAGAGGTGGGAACACCCAGGGGAAATAATTCAGAGATGAAAAGGCATGAGACAGGATCTTTTCAAGGAGCAGGTAGCTTGGGTCATAGAAATGGAGATGTAGACAAATTGAAGGCCAGACCTTTATTTGAGCTGGAGAATTTCACATTTTATTCAGTAATAATGTCAGTGCTTCCACAGTGAAGCAGAGAGCAAGCAGGGCCTAGGTAAAACAGGACAGACTTGAGAAACTAGAAGCAGGGTTACTGACATGGGACACGAGCTTCACAGGTTATAACATAAAGGATGAACAGTCAGGATCGGGAATGGACAGGCTGATTGCTGAGAGGAGGCGAGGTTGCGCTGCAAGCTTCCAGCTTGGCTGATGGCCAGGAACGGCGATGCCACCGAGGAAAAGAGTCTAAAGGAAATGCATTTTAAAAATAAAGTGTTTCTCAGTTTACTGTGTTTCGTTATTCACGTATGAGACACAGGCTAACAAAAGCAGATCAGAGAGAAAACCTGGGCAGCCGGGCCCAGTCAGAATGCGGGATGTGGCTATGCTGTGACGCGGTAGTCCCCAACCTACGTTTTCTGTGAAAATCAAAGAAAGTACCTTCCCACTAGCTAGAAATTCAAGTCATGGGGTCTGCGCCCTCCTCAGAAGTCAGCTGCCTGTCTGGACATGGCCGAGAAGGCATGCTTTGATCCAGGTGTCCCAGGGAAGCTGGTAAGTCCCGGGAGAGGGTGGGCCGGGCCACGGGCATACCCTGAGTGGGATCGCCCCAGTCCATGAGCAGGCCCTGGCCTCCGGGAATGCGGGGGAGTGTGAGCAAGGCACTTGCCACCCACCGCACACCAGGTGACGAGCCCATGGGAAGCCAGCGCACAGGTGGGCTGAGCTCAGACAGATGCGGGCACTGCAGCCCTCGATGGTCCGCATGGTGTCCTCGTTGGTCTGAGCACTTTCACGACCCTCAGCGGACAATCCCGGGGGCTAGGGATTCTACTGTGGTTGCCCTTGGGGTCGCACCATTGCCTTGGCCCAGGGTCTTCTCTGGGCAGGGCTGGTGTACTTAAGGCAGTGGGGGCTTGCTGATGCGGACCCTGGGTGTCATCACAGCGGTCCAGACCACTTTGTGATGCATCTCCTGGCTGACATACATACCAGGCACGCACTATCTGGGCATCTCAGTGCGTGCTTGGCCTGAGAAAGAGTTCGTTTCAAAGGAAACCCTCTCCCTAGCTTCATACCATTTCCTCAGATCGTTTGGCGCACACCACAACCCATTTTTCCGTGTGGACAGTTTCCTCCTTCCTAAGGTTCGTGCCCCACTCCACACGCCGCCTCCACAGCCCCACCGAATTTGCCCCCCGGTCCTTCCCGTCAATGGGACACTGTCCCCTGTCCCTCCTTCCAGGGAGCACCCTGCACCTGCCCGCTGCCCTGGTTACTGGCTGTTCCACTGGGATACTGTGCCTTTAGCAGCTGGCTTTTACCACTTTTCCCAGCAGAGTTCCCACTTACACCGGGAGCAGTCCTGGTCTTCTGGACCATGCTAGGCTCCCAGCAGACGGCTGGAGAGAGACCACCCAGATGAGCTCCTCCTCTGCAGGGTACACGGGCACCACTACCAGCCCGCCTCAAGGTGTCCTGCCTCTGCAAAACCGCCATCCAGAGTCAGGTAACAGACAAGGCCTTCGGCAGCACAAGCGCCAGCACGTGTGATGGCTCTGACGCTCGGGACGAGCCGATGGACATGACGCCAACTCCGCTTGACATCAACTTCCGGTCTACCCCTACCCCGCACGAGGCCGTGTTCAGCACAACCGCCTGCCTCGTGTGCGCCTCAGATGACCACCGAGCGGGCGGTCGTCGTCTTGTCTCCCCTTTCCCAATACGAAGCCATGGGAGGCACAGCCGACAGCTTCGGCCCTACCCCTAACTCGGCCTCTGACCCTGTGGACATGCCACAGCCCTTGCCAACAGCACCGACATTTCTTCTCCAGCTCCAGACAAGGCATATGTCCTCATATCCATTTAACAAAATCTTTCCCACAATATATGTGTATATTATATATTCACACAAAACCCTGCTCTTGCTAGATGCCTCTGCTCTGTTTACTCTTTGACTCAGTCACAAAGGAAGAACACACATGTGTGAGATATAATGTTCTGAGCCATACTTAACTATGCAACGTGTTCCATGCCCCAGGGTCTGAGATGTGGAAGTAGCGTCGTTTTATGTCTGTGCATGCTCACTGCGAATTCTGCGTGCTGAGCGTTTAATGGATGACAGCCCAGGGGGAGGCAAGTCCAGAGGAAGGAGACCAGGTTGGCTTATGTGGCCCCTTCCCTCTCCTCTCCCACACCTCTGAGCTCACTGGAGGCTAGGAAATCCCTGCTGTGACACAGGAAACCACTCTTATCATTTTGGTTTTTAAGCATGTTTAATTTTGTATGAGTGTGCCTTGTGTAAATTCAGACTTTGGCCGAACATCTTCACACATTCCTACTTCCCATTGAGAAAACAGATGTTTCATCAAGGTACTTGAGGCTGGAGGAACGACATAAGGAAGGGCTTCTGCCTGCTGTGTGATTATTGAAAAATTTTTAGGCTTACTTAGAATTTGTCAAGTAGCTTAGTAATATCAGAAAAGGTCCTCTTTAATAACTGCCTGGCCTGACTCTAACCTAAACTGCTAACATGTCAAACCACGTTGAGTTACATCTGTGCTCACTTCTCGCTGACCCTAGAGTCTGCAGCGTCTCCACCAGAGGGAATACACGCAGAATTCCTAACCTGTGTGGACGACATTCTAGTTGGAGGGGAAGAAATTGACAATGAACAGCTGTAAGTTTTCTGATAGCTTAGCCGGTAACAAACACTATGAAGAATAAAAAGCAAAATATGGAGGACTGAGATTATAGACAGAGAGAAGCAGGGCTTTCAAAATAAACAGTGGACAGGGAAATCCTCACCAGGGAGGTTGGACTAGAACAGTCTAGAAGGAGGTGACAGAACCAGCTATCTGAGGTTAAAGCATTCCATACAATGGGATAAATTACTGAAAAAGCCAAGAGGAAGGATGCTTGTGGTCTTCAGGGAGCAGTCATTCAACAAATGTGGCTTGAATACCATCAGCAAGGAGGGAAAAGAGGACCGAGTACAGAGATATGGGCTGAAGACCCGGCACCAACATTTACTAGTTTTGTAGTCACACGCTGTTGACTTGATGTGCAAATGTCTCGATGAACCCAGCGCTGACTGTCTCTAGGGGCTAGTTACCTTGCAGGCTTTTGGAAACATAATTAGGGAAGTGACATATAAGCCATCTCGTGAACTGTTCTGTACGTAAGAATAGATGGGTAGACAAAAAGTTGACTACAGGTAGATGACAGATAGATGACAGGTGATAGATGATAGATTAGAAATAGATTCATTAGATAGATGATAGATAGTCAGAGATTAGACAAATAGATTGACAGAGATGACAGATAGATAAGATATTTATAGATGACAGATGATAGACTAGATAGGATGGATGATATAGGGAGTATAGATTAGATAGTTATAGATAGATACAGAGTTATGAACTTAATTTTTGGGCCTTCACCTCACCATCTTCCACTCCTCCTAATCCCCCGCCGCCACCACACACCCACACAAAAACATGCACAAGTTCATATATGAGCTGAGTCATGTTGTAGCCCTAACCCCCAATGTCATGGTATTTGGAGGTATGGCCTTTGGAGGTAATCAGGTTTATAAGATGTCATGAGGGTGTGGGTGGAGCGGCCATTATGCAATCAGTGCTATTAAGATGAAGAGAGGACAGAGCATTCTCCTTCGACACTGTGAGGACACAGCAGGGATGCGGCCGTATGCAAGCCAGAAGAAGGGACTTCACCAGGAACTGAACCTGCCTTGGTCTTGGACTTCTGCTTCCAGAATGGTGAGAAATCAGTGTCTATGGATGAAGCCCCCACTCTATGACACTCTGGTTATCAGCTTGAGTAGACTAACATAGATATATAGGTAAACAGAGATTCACTTAGACAATGGATGTGGAGAGCCTATGCATAGATATCTGTTCTAAGGTGTCTGCATAGGTACCTGTGTCCAACCACCTCTGCACTTTGAAGTCTGCTCCATATGGGGGGAACACCAGGAGCACAACTTATGCACGTTTCTTTTTTAAAGTGCTGCTGCAGTTTCCGCTAACTGGGGTTTCTAATAACCCTCAGCTGTGTGTGTGTGTCTGTGCGTGTGCGTGTGTGTGTGTACACCACTGCCCATATCGGTCTACAGTCACAGGAGATGCAAAGGTAACAAAGGAACCCAGGATAGGGCAAACATCTTGCAAACTATGACCAGAAAGAGTAAAATTTTCCACTAGCCTCTGGGGGTATCTTTGCCAAGTGTTTCCAGGCAATTTTAGAAAGATCTTGCTGGAAATGTTGCTGGGACCACTCTGAAATATCAAGTTAGTTAAGGTAATAAGCCTGGACAGGAGAGCAGGAAAAAGCACACACGGTGTGTTCTTCTATGTATCAGGCCAAGGTGTACAGGCTTTAATTCTACTACACCACTTCATCTCACCATGTCTGACGTGGGAAGACCTTATGCATCACCTTCATCCGTGAGTAAAAGTTACTTCAGAATCACCACCCTTAACATAAAATAAATAAGTGTGGGTACATAAATATTCCTAGAATTCCTGCCACCAACACCCAACTGTTTATGCTCAGCACCATTTACATACGAACGGAAACATAGCTCTTAACGCTTCTATTCCATTTCAGATAGACCTCACTCACATCCCAATGCCTAAATGCACTTAAACTCCACCTTCACCATGATAGCAGAGGGGAGCAGTTTCCCCACAAGCTAGCTAGCCGGCCACCTCAGCAAGCCCATGGGCCACCGGCACACAAGAGCCCCGCATGTCACCAAAAGGCAGTACCTTTAACCAGTGACTACACGCATGCTCTCTGGAGATTGGACACCAAGCTGGGCTGCCGAGGTGACATCGGTGCACAGGCAAAAAGACCTACTACAGGGCATGTACCTGCCTCGGGACACTCAGGCCAGCCGGGGTGCTCGTTGTGTGGGTACTCGGATATGCCCCGCAGCACACGCAGCAGCCACAGAAGGAACGGCCCAGGGCATAGCAGCCAGAGGGCCCTGGAATGCACAGGATCAAGAGCCAATTTGGCCAAACACAACATCCACACCCTGCAGGCCAGGGCCACCTAGGCAGGAGAAGTTCCTAACCAAGGAAACTCTTCTCAAGACCCAAACACACAGCGAACTCTCATAAACAAACACAAGGAATTGAGACCGAGAAGGACACAGAGGAATCAAAGTGCACCTAGTGACAGTACGTTGACAAAAGTGAGAAAACAGATACATAGGCAGACGCATGATTGATACATAGATTGGACTGATGTAGATACATATAGATGATAGATTAATTAGATAGATACACAGATGATAGATCATAGATAGATAGATGACAGATAGATAGATAGGTAGATAGATTACATAGACAAAAAAAGAGATAGGAAGGTAGGTAGATAGGAAAGCATCATACTAAACAAAGCTATCTTTCACTGAAGACCATCTACATGCTCCCTTACAGGAGACACACTTGAGATCCAAGGACACATACAAACTACAAGCCGAAGGGGCGGGGACAGGTACCCTATACAAGTGAAACTGAGAAACAATCAAATTTACTCTGTTTGAGTCCCTAGAAACAGTGAGTAGAAAATAGCACTATCTAGAAACCATGAATTATTTTTGTTTGGTTTCAGCAGTGGACAGCCATAGATTTACAGGTACAACAATATCCATCTCATTTTTCTCACCTCAACAACTGAATTGCTATAATAATATGGGTCTGGGCTTTTGAAATCAGAGCGTTTTATGATGTTCACGAATGTAAAGAACTAATAACAACATTAAGAGAGTAGTTTGGACACTCAAACAAGTCACTCCACAACACTCTCTTTGCTCTCAAATGCTCCTGTCTAGAAATTTTTGTACCTTTTTATTGGTTCCTCCTCCTATCAGGGGTGATCATACAGATGTCCCTCAAACATGGTGGTGAGCAAAGAACCAAGTTTACTTTTCTCTCTACAACAGGCTCAGAGGCAGGATTCTTGTGGGCTTCCAGGAGCACTTAGTAAATGAATGTGGCTAAATACAGACAGCATGCGAGAAGGAGGTAAAACAGGACAGAGGAGAGAGATACGGGTTCAAGTCACTGCACCAGCATTTCCTGGTTTTGGAGGTAAACACGAATAACTCGACCTGCAAGTGTCTTGGTGAACCCAGTGCTCTCCCTACGGCCTAGTTACCTTGCAAGATTTTTGGAATCATAAAGTAGGGAAGTGATATAGGCTATGTTGTTAACTGTTCTGTACATAAGGACAGAAGGGCAGACAAAAAGATGATTGATTGATAGATAGATAGAAAGATAATAGAAGACAGATAGATGGACAGACAGATAGAGAGAGATATCGAGAGATAGATGTAGGTACATATCAATTAATATAAGCTATTGCTCATAAACCAGGAGAGTAATGATAGAAGCACATAGCGAAACCACAAACAAAGAAGAAGAATGAAATGCAGTTTAAAAAGTTCAGTAAGTAGCCAAAAGACGAAAAAATTCCTAATATTTGCAATGACATGGATGGAGCTAGATGGTATTATACTAAGTGAAATAAGCCAGTTGGAGAAACAAAAGTACCAAATGATTTCACTCATTTGTGGAGTATAACAACAAAGAAAAGCTGTAGGAAAAAAACAGCAGCAGACTCACAGAACCAGAGAGTGGACTAACATTTAAAAAAGGGAAAGGAACTGGGCATGGTGGGTGGGAAGGGAGGGATAAGGGCGGGGTAAAAGAAAGGGGGCATTAGGAAGAGCATGTATAATGTGTGGGGTGGGTGGTCTTGGGGAGGACTGTACAACACTGAGAAGACAGGTAGTGAGTCTACAGCATCCAAATACTACACGGTGATGAACAGCGACTGTAACGGGGTGTGTGTGGGTTACATGGTGAAGGGGTCTACATCATCCAACTATGCTGAAGGACTGCGACTGTAATGGGGTTTTTTGGGGGAAATTGTTTTAGGGGGTTGCCAAGTAAACATAATGATAACAAAAAAAATTTCAATGTTAAGTAGTAGCACAGCTCTCAATAATCAGAATAAAAGGACAGGCTTTGAGAGCTACAATCAAAAGACACAGGGTTAGAGGGGCAGAAGATGGCGGCGTGAGTAGAGCAGCGGAAATCTCCTCCCAAAACAACATATATCTATGAAAATATAACAAAGACAACCCTTCCTAGAATAAAGACCAGAGGACACAGGACAATATCCAGACCACATCCGCACCTGAGAGAACCCAGTGCCTCGCGAAGGGGGTAAGATACAAGCCCCGGCCCCACGGGAGCCGAGCGCCCCTCACCCCCAGCTCCCGGAGGGAGAAGAGCAGGCAGAGCGGGAGGGAGACGGAGCCCAGGACTGCCGAGCACCCAGCCCCAGCCATCCGGGCCAGAGTGCAGGGCGCTCGATACTAGGAAAACAGGGCAGCAAGAACAGTGAGCAGGCACTGGAGGCTGGGCGACAGAGGGCATAAGAAAAGCGCGCGACCATTTTTTTTGCTTTTTTGCTGTTTTGTTTTGGCGAGCGCTTTTTGGAAGTCTTAAAGGGATAGGGACCCCAATACTAGGGAAACAGGGCAGAAAGACCGGTGAGCAGAGGCCTGAGGCTGGCACCGGAGAATAAAGAAAAACGAACCACCACCCTTTTTTTTTTTTTTTTTTAATTAAAAACTTTTTTTTTTTTTAATTAAAAATTTTTTTTTCTTTTTTTTTTTAGTGGGCGTTGTTTTGTTTTGGCGGGTGCTTTTTGGAAGTCTTAAAGGGGCAGGGCGGGTCACTTAATCCAGAGGTAGGGAATCCGGGATCTCTGGGCACCCTAACCCCCGGGCTGCAGGGAGCAGGGAGGCCCCTTACGGAGATAAATAGCCTCCCAGCCGCTCCTGCTCCAACGCGACTCCACCATTTTGGAGAAGCTGCCCGAGCCAAGCCACGCCCACAGCAAGAGTGGAGATTAACTCCATAGAAGCCGGGCAGGAAGCAGAAATACTGTCTGTGCGCAGCTGCGCAGCACAAGCCACTAGAGGCCGCTGTTCTCCCAGGAGAGGAGGGCCACAAACCAACAAGAAAGGAAGTCCTTCCAGCCGTCACTCGTCCCAGATCTGCAGACTATTCCTATCACCATGAAAAGGCAAAGCTACAGGCAGACAAAGATCACAGAGACAACACCAGAGAAGGAGACAGACCTAACCAGTCTCCCTGAAAAAGAATTCAAAATAAGAATCATAAACATGCTGACAGAGATGCAGAGAAATACGCAAGAGAAATGGGATGAAGTCCGGAAGGAGATCACAGATGCCAGAAAGGAGATCGCAGAAATGAAACAAACTCTGGAAGGGTTTATAAGCAGAATGGATAGGATGCAAGAGGCCATTGATGGAATTGAAATCAGGGAACAGGAACGCATAGAAGCTGACATAGAGAGAGACAAAAGGATCTCCAGGAATGAAACAATATTAAGAGAACTGTGTGACCAATCCAAAAGGAACAATATCCGTATGATAGGGGTCCCAGAAGAAGAAGAGAGAGGAAAAGAGATGGAAAGTATCTTAGAAGAAATAATTGCTGAAAACTTCCCCACACTGGTGGAGGAAGTAATCGAAAAGACCACGGAAATACACAGAACCCCCAACAGAAAGGATCCAAGAAGGGCAACACCAAGACACATAATAATTAAAATGGCAAAGATCAAGGACAAGGAAAGAGTGTTAAAGGCAGCTAGAGAGAAAAAGGTCACCTATAAAGGGAAACCCATCAGGCTAACGTCAGATTTCTCAACAGAAACCCTACAGGCCAGAAGAGAATGGCATGATATATTTAATACAATGAAACAGAAGGGCCTTGAACCAAGGATACTGTATCGAGCACGACTATCATTCAAATATGACGGTGGGATTAAACAATCCCAGACAAACAAAAGCTGAGGGAATTTGCTTTCCACAAACCACCTCTACAGAACATCTTACAGGGACTGCTCTAGATGGGAGCACTCCTAGAAAGAGCACAGCACAAAACACCCAACATATGAAGAATCGAGGAGGAGGAACAAGAAGGGAGAGAAGAAAAGAATCTCCAGATAGCGTATATAACTGCTCAATAAGCGAGCTAAGTTAAGCAGTAAGATACTAAAGAGGCTAACCTTGAACCTTTGGTAACCACGAATTTAAAGCCTGCAATGGCAATAAGTACATAACTTTCAATAGTCAAACTAAATGTTAATGGGTTGAATGCACCAATCAAAAGACACAGAGGAACAGAATGGATAAAAAAGCAAGACCCATCTATATGCTGCTTACAAGAAACTCACCTCAAACCCAAAGACATGTACAGACTAAAAGTCAAGGGATGGAAAAACATATTTCAAGCAAACAACAGTGAGAAGAAAGCAGGGGTTGCAGTACTAATATCAGACAAAATAGACTTCAAAACAAAGAAAGTAACAAGAGATAAAAAAAGGACACTACATAATGATAAAGGGCTCAGTCAAACAAGAGGATATAACCATTCTAAATATATATGCACCCAACACAGGAGCACCAGCATATGTGAAACAAATACTAACAGAACTAAAGGGGGATATAGACTGGAATGCATTCATTCTAGGAGACTTCAACACACCACTCACCCCAAAGGATAGATCCACTGGGCAGAAAATAAGTAAGGACACGGAAGCAGTGAACAACACAGTAGAGCAGATGGACCTAATAGACATCTATAGAACTCTACATCCAAAAGCAGTGGGATATACATTCTTCTCAAGTGTACATGGAACATTCTCCAGAATAGACCACATACTAGGCCACAAAAAGTGCCTCAGAAAATTCCAAAAGATTGAAATCCTACCAACCAACTTTTCAGACCACAAAGGCATAAAACTAGAAATAAACTGTACAAAGAAAGCAAAGAGGCTCACAAACACATGGAGGCTTAACAACACGCTCCTAAATAATCAATGGATCAATGACCAAATCAAAATGGAGATCCAGCAATATATGGAAACAAATGACAACAACAACACTAAGCCCCAACTTCTGTGGGACACAGCAAAAGCAGTCTTAAGAGGAAAGTATATAGCAATCCAAGCATATTTAAAAAAGGAAGAGCAATCCCAAATGAATGGTCTAATGTCACAATTATCGAAATTTAAAAAAGAAGAACAGATGAGGCATAAGGTCAGCAGAAGGAGGGACATAATAAAGATCAGAGACGAAATAAAGAAAATTGAGAAGAATAAAACAATAGCAAAAATCAATGAAATCAAGAGCGGGTTCTTCGAGAAAATAAACAAAATAGATAAGCCTCTAGCCAGACTTATTAAGAAGAAAAGAGAGTCAACACAAATCAACAGTATCAGAAACGAGAAAGGAAAAATCACGACGGACCCCACGGAAATGCAAAGAATTATTGGAGAATACTATGAAAACCTATATGCTAACAAGCTGGGAAACCTAGGAGAAATGGACAACTTCCTAGAAAAATAAAACCTTCCAAGATTGACCCAGGAAGAAACAGAAAATCTAAACAGACCAATTACCAGCAACGAAATTGAAGCGGTAATCAAAAAACTACCAAAGAACAAAACCCCCGGGCCAGATGGATTTACCTCGGAATTTTATCAGACATACAGGGAAGACATAATACCCATTCTCCTTAAAGTTTTCCAAAAAATAGAGGAGGAGGGGATACTTCCAAACTCATTCTATGAAGCTAACATCACCCTAATACCAAAACCAGGCAAAGACCCCACCAAAAAAGAAAACTACAGACCAATATCCCTGATGAACGTAGATGCAAAAATACTCAACAAAATATTAGCAAACCAAATTCAAAAATACATCAAAAGGATCATACACCATGACCAAGTGGGATTCATCCCAGGGATGCAAGGATGGTACAACATTCGAAAGTCCATCAACATCATCCACCACATCAACAAAAAGAAAGACAAAAACCACATGATCATCTCCATAGATGCTGAAAAAGCATTTGACAAAGTTCAACATCCATTCATGTTAAAAACTCTCAGCAAAATGGGAATAGAGGGCAAGTACCTCAAGATAATAAAGGCCATCTATGATAAACCCACAGCCAACATTATATTGAACAGCGAGAAGCTGAAAGCATTTCCTCTGAGATCGGGAACTAGACAGGGATGCCCACTCTATCCACTGTTATTTAACATAGTACTGGAGGTCCTAGCCACGGCAATCAGACAAAATAAAGAAATAAAAGGAATCCAGATTGGTAAAGAAGAAGTTAAACTGTCACTATTTGCAGATGACATGATACTGTACATAAAAAACCCTAAAGACTCCACCCCAAAACTACTAGAACTGATATCGGAATACAGCAAAGTTGCAGGATACAAAATCAACACACAGAAATCTGTGGCTTCCCTATATACTAACAATGAACCAACAGAAAGAGAAATCAGGAAAACAACTCCATTCACAATTGCATCAAAAAAAATAAAATACCTAGGAATAAACCTAACCAAAGAAGTGAAAGACTTATACTCTGAAAACTACAAGTCACTCTTAAGAGAAATTAAAGGGGACACTAACAGATGGAAACTCATCCCATGCTCGTGGCTAGGAAGAATTAATATCGTCAAAATGGCCATCCTGCCCAAAGCAATATACAGATTTGATGCAATCCCTATGAAACTACCAGCAACATTCTTCAATGAACTGGAACAAATAATTCAAAAATTCATGTGGAAACAACAAAGACCCCGAATAGCCAAAGCAATCCTGAGAAAGAAGAATAAAGTAGGGGGGATCTCACTCCCCAACTTCAAGCTCTACTATAAAGCCATAGTAATCAAGAAAATTTGGTACTGGCACAAGAGCAGAGCCACAGACCAATGGAACAGACTAGAGAATTCAGAAATTAACCCAGACATATATGGTCAATTAATATTTGATAAAAGGAGCCATGGACATACAATGGCGAAATGACAGTCTCTTCAACAGGTGGTGCTGGCAAAACTGGACAGCTACATGTAGGAGAATGAAACTGGACCATTGTCTAACCCCATATACAAAAGTAAACTCAAAATGGATCAAAGACCTGAATGTAAGCCATGAAACCATTAAACTCTTGGAAGAAAACATAGGCGAAAACCTCTTTAGACATAAACATGAGTGACCTCTTCTTGAACATATCTCCCCGGGCAAGGAAAACAACAGCAAAAATGAGTAAGTGGGACTATATTATGCTGAAAAGCTTCTGTACAGCAAAAGACACCATCAATAGAACAAGAAGAATCCCTACAGTATGGGAGAATATATTTGAAAATGACACATCCGATAAAGGCTTGACGTCCAGAATATATAAGGAGCTCACACGCCTCAACAAACAAAAAACAAATAACCCAATTAAAAAATGGGCAGAGGAACTGAACAGACAGTTCTCCAAAAAAGAAATACAGATGGCCAACAGACACATGAAAAGATGCTCCACATCGCTAATTATCAGAGAAATGCAAATTAAAACTACAATGAGGTATCACCTCACACCAGTAAGGATGGCTGCCATCCAAAAGACAAACAACAACAAATGTTGGCGAGGCTGTGGAGAAAGGGGAACCCTCCTACACTGCTGGTGGGAATGTAAACTAGTTCAACCATTGTGGAAAGAAGTTTGGAGGTATATCAAAATGCTCAAAAGAGACTTACCATTTGACCCAGGAATTGCACTCCTAGGAATTTACCCTAAGAATGCAGCAATCAAGTTTGAGAAAGACAGATGCACCCCTATGTTTATTGCAGCACTATTTACAAAAGCCAAGATTTGGAAGCAACCTAAATGTCCATCAATAGATGAATGGATAAAGAAGATGTGGTACATATACACAATGGAATACTACACAGCCATAAGAAAAGGGCAAATCCAATCATTTGCAGCAACATGGATGGAACTGCAGGGTATTATGCTCAGTGAAACAAGCCAAGCGTAGAAAGAGAAATACCAAATGATTTCACTTATCTGTGGAATATAAGAACAAAGGAAAAACTGAAGGAACAAAACAGCAGCAGAATCACAGAACTCAAGAATGGACTAACAGGTACCAAAGGGAAAGGGACTGGGGAGGATTGGTGGGTAGGGAGGGAGAAGGGGGGGAGAAGTAGGGGGGTATTAATATTAACATACATGGGGGGGTAGGAGAAAACGGAGGGCTGTACAACACAGAGAAGGCAAGTAGTGATTCTACAACATTTTGCTATGCTGATGGACAGTGACTGTAAAGGGGTTTATAGGGGAGACCTGGTATAGGGGAGAGCCTATTAAACATAATATTCGTCATGAAAGTGTAGATTAGTGATACCAAAAACAAAGCAAAAAAAAAAAAAAAAAGGGCAGTTCCTGTGTGGTAACCTCCAACGAGTTCTACACAAGGGTATAAAGGGCATATAAAAGTGTAGGCAAAGGGTCTGTTTGTGTTTATACAGAGGATCAAAGCCTAATTGGGCTACCCCGGAAATGAACTAAGATACGATATGTAAAAGAACTTCCAAAATCTGCACTCTCTGGAAGACTCATGCCAGAAGATGATCATCAAAAAACCCCAACAATGATCCACGCACTGCTACAGCTGTAAATGCACTCATCCCACCAGTTCCTGGACTTGCCATGGGAATGAGGAAGGAGATATCTAAGCTGGCCTGTGCATACAGTAAAACAACAAATTTGACTGGATCTATACTGTTGGAACTCAACCAAGAATTTAGAGAAGAGCAAATTGTAGCGCTCCAAACTCTTACAACTACAGACTATTTACTGTTAAAAGAACATATGGCATGTGAACAGTCCCCAGGAATGGGTTGTTTTAATTTGTCTGATTTCTCTCAGACTGTTCAAGTTCAGTTGGACAATATCCACCATATCATAGATAAGTTTTCACAAATGCCTAAGGTGCCTTAATGGTTTTCTTGGTTTCACTGGAGATGGCTTGTAATTACAGATATGCTTTGGTTATGTAACTATATTCCTATTATGTTAATGTGTGTGCGCAATTTAAGTAGTAGCTTAAAACCTATATATGCTGAAGTTACTCTACAAGAAGATATGTCAAAGAAATAATCAATCTTCCCATGTTTTCTTCCGCCTGCTACTTCTATAGCTTTTCTTCTTCCTTCCTAATTACAACCCTTAAATAGAATTCGTGCCTCATATCAAATTTACTGAGTATCATAACTCCTCCAAGTGGTAAAGATACCTCAAGACAAATGCCTGGCATAGAAGCCACAGGGCATAAATATGCAAAGAAGTAAAAAGCTAACCTTTTCAAACAATAAGGCTTCCCTCTCACTTACCAACTTCACATTTCCCTGTATGGCCCCGGAAGATGAGTGGTTAGCCAGAGACGGGTAAGATTCCTCAAGGGAGGAACAACCTAAGACAGGCACAGTCGCAGGGGTCCATCAGGTGAGAAATTGGGGATCAACAGAGGTGAGGCTTAGAACCTCACCCCCCCTGTTCTGAGAGAAATCTTCTGCATACGTGAATGTTTTATTGCCCTGGTCTAGCTTGGATTAACACATAGTCTACAGGCACACACCTGATCATCTACATTTGCTCTCTTACAACACTAAACTATGTTTTCTACCTTTATCTTGTATCTACCTACCACTTCAGCATTTTATTAAAAATAATAATAATAAAGAGAGAAATGTGGTATCCACATATAAATCAAGTATAAAAACCAAATGAGTATTCATATTTGAACTGACTGTTTAGAGTTCATAATGCATGAGCAAAACCGAAAGTTTCTGTGATGACTGCCCTTGTACTGTTCACTATGTAACTTATTCATTATGTAAGAATTTGTTCTACATGTAAGAACTTGTTTGTTATGACTCAGAAGATTGGAGACTGATGAAAATTAGGCTTGGGGTGGATTAATGATTGTGCATTGAGCATTGACTCCCCTTTACAGAATTTTATTGTCGTTAACAACCATTTGATCAATAAATATGAGAGATGCCTTCACAAAAAAAAAAAAAAAAAAAAGGACAGCCTTCCAATGGTAAAATAAATAAGTAACCGGGATGTAATGTATAGCATAAGGAATATAGTCAAGATATTGTAACAGCTTGGTAGGGTGATAGCTGGAAGCTAGAATTATGTATATAAATGTTCTACCACTGTGTTGTACACTTGAAACTAATGTAATGTAATTCTGTGCGTCAACTACCCTTCAATAAAAAATAATTATTTAAAAAAAAAAAAAAAAGACACAGGGTTAGAAGAAGTGATAAAAACGCAAGACCAACTATGTGCTCCCTTACAGGAGACTCACTTGAGATCCAAATACACAGACAATCTACTAGCCAAAGGGGCGGGGAAAGGTACCCTACAAAAGTGAACCTGAAAAACGAACAAACCAATGGATTCTGTTTGAGTCCCCAGAGACAGTCAGTAGAAAATAGCCCTTTCTGGAAAACGTGAACTCTTATTGTTTGGTTTCAGCAGTGCCCAGCCATAGATTTAGTGGTGCAGCAACTTCCTTTTCATTTTCTCCCACCTCAACAACTGAATTGCTGTAATAATATGCATCTGGGCCTTTGAAATCAGTGGGTTTTATGACGTTCATGAATGTAAAGAAGTAATAACCGCATAAAGAGGGAAGTTTGGACACTCAAATAAACATGACACTCCAAAACACACTCTTTATTTCCAACTGCTCCTGTCTAGAAACAGGTGTTCCTTTTTATTAGTACATCCTCCTATCAGCGGTGATCACGCCAATGTCCCTCAAACATGGTGGTGTGCAAAGAACCAAGTACACTTTTCTGTCAACAACAGGCCCAGAGGAAGGATACTTGTGGTCTTCAGGGAGCACTTATTCAGTAAATGTGGCTAAATAGAGTCAGCAAGCGAGAAGGAGGTTAAAGAGGACAGAGGACAGAGATACGGGTTCAAGTCCTTGCACAACCATTTACTGGTTTTGTAAGAACACGTGGCTGAATCGACCTGCAAGTGTCTCGGTGAACCCAGTGCTCCAGCTATGCCTAGTTACATTGCAAGATATTTAGAAGCATAATGTAGGGAAGTGACATAGGCTATGTTGTTAACTGTTCTGTACATAAGGATAGATGGGCAGACAAAAAGAATATTGATTCATAGATAGATAGATGACATTAAGGATAGATAGGTACATAGATTGATAGATGATAGACATCATAGATAGATGATAGGAAGATTCATAGATAGATAGATAGATAGGTAGATAGATAGATAAACAGATAGATATGAAGATAGAAGGATAGATAGAAAGACAGACTGACAGATAGATAGATAAATAAAGACACATATCGATTAACATAAAGCTATTTCTCATAACCAGGAGATCAATGGGGAAAGCACATAGCGAAACTACAAAAAAAAAGAAGAGGGATATCCATTTTAAAAAGTGAAGTAAGCAGCCACAAGAAGGAAACAAATTATACGATTTGCAATGACGTGGATTTCGCTAGACAGTAGTATGCTCAGTGAAATAGGCCAGGCGGACAAAGACAAGTACCAAGTGATTTCACTCATGTGTGGAGTAAAACAACAAAGTAAATCTGAAGGAAAAAAACAGCAGCAGACTAACAGAACCCGAGAGTGTTCTAACAGTTACCAAAGGGTAAGGGACTTGGCGGGGTGGGTGGGAAGGGAGGGATAAGGGCGGGGAGAAAGAAAGGGGGCATTAGGATTAGCATGTATAATGCGTGGGGTCGGGTGTCATGGAGACGGCTCTACAACACAGAGATGGTAAGTAGAGATTCTGCAGTATCTTACTAAACGCTGATGGACAGCGGCTGTAAGAGGTTTTTCTGGGGGACTTGGTGAAGTGGGGAGCCTAGTAAATATAATGTTCTCTACGTGATTGTAGATTAATGATAAAAAAAATTATTTAAGGGCAATAAGGACAAAGCTCTGAACCATAAGAATAAAAGGACAGGCTTTGAGTGATCAAAACAAAAGACACAGGGTTATAAGAAGGGATGAAAACTCAAGACAAGCTATGTGATCCCTTACAGGACACTCATTTGCGATCCAAGGACACAGACAAACTACAAGCCGAAGGGGTGGGGATAGGTTAACTACACATGTGAAACTGAAAACAAACAAACAAATGGATTCCGTTGGATCCCCCAGAAACAGTCAGTAGGAAATAGCCCTATCTGGCCACCATGAATTATTTTTGTTAGGTTTCAGCAGTGCCCAGGCATAGCTTTAGTGGTGCAGCAACGTCCTTCTCATTTTCTCTCACCTCAACAACTGAATTGCTGTAATAATATGTGTCTGGGCCTTTGAAATCAGTGGGTTTTATGATGTTCACAAATGTAAAGAAGTAATAACCAGATAAAGAGGGAAGTTTGGACACTCAAATATTCACTTCACTCCACAACACACAATTTGCTCCCAACTCCAAATGTCTAGAAATTGGTGTTCCTTTTCATTTGTCCCACCCTCCTATCAGCGGTTATCACGCCAATGTCCCTGAAACATAGTGGTGAGCAAAGCACCAAGTTTACTTGCCTGTCTACAACAGGTCCATGGGAAGGATACTTGTGGTCTTCCGGGAGCACTTAATCAATAAATGTGTCCAAATACAGTCAGCAAGTTAGAAGGAGATAAAAGAGGACAGAGGACAGAGACACGGGTTCAAGTCCCTGCACCACCATTTCCTGTTTTTGTAGGTACACAAGGATGATTCAACGTGCAAGTGTCTCGGTGAACCCAGTGATCTCCCTATGGCCTAGTGACATTGCAATGTTTTTGGAAGCATAATGTAGGGAAGTGACATAGGTGATGTTGTTAACTATTCTGTACATAAGGATTGATGGGTAGACAGAAATATGATTGACTCATAGATAGACATATATATAGATGACAGATGATAGATAGATGACACACATGATAAATATATGATAGGAAGCTATATAGATGGATAGATAAATACAGAGAAAGATAGATAGAGAGATAGATAGAAGGTTATATAGAAAGATAGATACCTATACAGACAGAGCAATAGGTAGATAGATACAGATAAATATCGATTGACACAAAGCTATTGCTCATAACCAGGAGATAAATGGCGAAAGCACATAGCTAAACTACAAACAAAAAGGAAGAATGAAACCAGTTTACAATGTGCAGTAAGCAGCTATAAGAAGAAAACAAATCATACCATTTGCAATTACGTGGATGGAGCGAGACGGTAGAATGTTCAGAGAAATAGGCCAGGCGGAGAGAGATAAGTACCAAATGATTTCACTCATGTGTGGTGTATAACAACAAAGAAAAACTGAAGAAAAAAACAGCAGCAGACTCACAGAACCCGAGAGTTGACTAAAAGTTACCAAAGGGAAAAGGACTGGGCAGGGTCGGTCTGAAGGGAGTGATAAGTGTGGGGAGAAAGAATGGGGGCATTAGGATTAGCATGTATATTGCATGGGGTCGGAGGGGGCTTGGGGAGTGCTGTACAACACAGAGAAGACTACAAGAGATTATGTAGCATTTTACTTTTCGCTGATGGACAGCGACTGTAACGGTGTCTGTGGGGGGGTTCATGGTGAAGGGGTCAACAGCATCCAACTACGCTGATGGACAGCGACAGTAAGAGGTTTCTGAAGGGGACTTTTTGAAGGGGGGAGCATAGTAAACATAATGTTCATCACGTGATTGTAGAACAATGATAAAAAAATTTTTTAATTGCAATAAGGGCACAGCTCTGAATCCTCAGAATAAAAGGTCAGGCTCTGAGTGCTGCAAACAAAAGACACACGGTTAAAAGAAGGGATGAAAACACAAGACACCTACGTGCTTACTCACAGGAGACTCACTTGAGATCCAAGGACAGAGACAAACTACAAGAAAAATGTGTGGGGACAGATATCCTACACAAGTGAAACATAGAAACAAACACATGGATTCTGTTTGAGTCCCCAGAGAGAGTCAGTAGAAAATAGCCTTATCTAGCCACCGTGAATTCTATTTGTTTGGGTTCAGCAAGGCCCAGGCATAGTTTTAGTGATGCAGCAACTTCCTTCTCAGTTTCTCTCACCTCAACAAATGAATTGTTGTAAAAATATGCACCTGGGCTTTCAAAATCATTGCTTTTTATGATGTTCACGAATGTAAAGAAGTAATAACCACCTAAAGAGGGAAGTTTGAACCCTCAAATAAACACTTCACTCCACAACACACTCTTTGTTCCCAACTGCTCCTGTTTAGAAATAGGTGTTCATTTATATTCGTCCCTGCTCCTATCAGCAGGGATCACGCTGATGTTCCTCAAACATGGTGGTGTGCAAAGAACCAAGTACACTTTTCTGTCAATAACAGGCCCAGCGGGAGAATACTTGTGGCCTTCAGGGATCACTAGTTCACCGAATGTGGCTAAATACAGACAGCAAGTGAGAAGGGGATGAAAGAGTACAGAGCATAGAGGCACGGGTACAAGTCCCTGCAAAACCATTTCCTGGTTTTGTAGGTACACGCGGCAAACTCGACCTGCAAGTGTCTCAGTGTACACAGTGCTCTCCCTGCAGCCTAGATACCTTGCAGGATTTTTGGAAGCGTAATGCAGGAAAGTAATATAGGCTATATGGTTAACTGTTCCGTACACAACGACAGATGGGCAGACAAAAAGATAATTGACTGATTGATATATAGATAGACAGACAGATAGATAGATATAGGTACATATCGAGCAACACAAAGCTACTGCTCATAACCAGGAGAGCAATGGTGAAAGTACATAGCGAAACTACAAACAAAAAAGAAGAATGAAATCCAGTTTACAAAGTGCAGTAAGCAGCCATGAGAAGGAAACAATCCTATCATTTGCAATAACGTGGATGGAGCTAGAGGTTATTATGCTCAGTCAAATAGGCCAGGCGGAGAAATACATGTACCAAATGATTTCACTCATGTGCGGAGTATGATAGCAAAGAAAAACTGAAGGAAAAAACAGCAGCAGACTCACAGAACACGAGAGTGGACTAACAGTTACCAAAGAGAAAGCGACTGGGTAGGGGTTGTTTGATGGGAGTAATAAGGGCAGGGATAAAGTATTGGAGCATTAGGATTAGCATGTATAATGTGTAGTTTGGGGGGTCATGGGTAGGGCTGTACAAAACAGAGAAGACATGTAGTGATTCTACAGCATATTAGTACATGCTGACGGACAGCGACTATAACTGGGATTTCGGGGGGACTTGGTGAAGGGGGTAGACAAGTAAACATAATATTCTGCATGTGATTGTATATTAATGAGAACAAAAAGAATTTCAAAGTGCAGTAAGAGCACAGCTCTCAAATATCAGAATAAAAGTACAGGTTTGAGTGCTCCAATCAAAACACACAGGGTTAGAAGAACTGATGAAAACTCAAAACCACCTACGTGCTCCCTTACTGGAGACTCACTTGAGATCCAAGGACACAGACAAACTACAAGCTGAATGGGGGGGTACAGGTACCATATACAAGTGAATCTGAGAAACAAAGAAGCAAATGCGTTCTGTTAGAGTCCCCAGATACAGTCAAAAGAAAATAGTCCTATTTAGAGACCGTGAATTCTTTTTGTTTGTTTTCAGCAGTGCCCAGGTATTGATTTAGTGGTACTGCAATGTCCTTCTCATTTTTTCTCACCTCAACAAATGAATGGCTGTAATAATATGCATCTGAGCTTTTGAAATCACTGGGTTTTATGATGTTCACGATTGTAAAGAAGTAATAACCACATATAGAGGGAAGAATTGACACCCAAACTAACACGTCTCTCCACAACACACACTTTGATCCCAAATGCTCCTGTCTAGAAATAGGTGATCCTTTTTATTTCTCCCTCCTCCTAACAGGGGTGATCACGCTGATGTCCCTCAAACATGGTGGTGAGTAAAGCACCAAATATTCTTTTCTGTGTACAACAGGCCCAGAGGAAAGATACTTGGGGTCTTCAGTGAGCACTTAATCAATGAATGTGGCTAAATACAGTTAGCAAGCGAGAAGGAGGTAAAAGAGTACAGAGGACAGAGATACGGGTTCAAGTCCATGCAACACCATTTACTGGTTTTCTAAGCACAGGCGGCTGACTCGAACTGCCAGTGTCTCGGTGAACCCAGTGCTCTCCTTACGGCCTAGCTATCTTGCAAGATTTTAGGAAGCATAATGAAGGGAAGTGACATAGTCTATGTAGTTAACTGTTCTGTACATAAGGATAGAAGGGCAGACAAAAAGATGATTGATTCATACATAGATAGTAGACAGATGACAGATGAAAGATAGATAGGCACATAGACTGACAGATGATAGACATCATAGATAGATGATAGGAGGATAGATCGATAGATGGATAGATAGATACATAGATAAAAAAACAGACCGTTAGATAGATAGATACAGATACATATCGATTGACACAAAGCTATTGCTCATAACCAGGAGATGAATTGTGAAAGCACATAGCTAAACTACAGACAAAAAGGAACAATGAAATCCAGTTTAAAAAGTGCAGTAAGCAGCCTTAGGAAGAAAACAAATACTAACATTTGCATTGACGTGGATGGAGCTAGACGGTAGTATGTTCAGAGAAATAGGCCAGGCGTAGAAATACAAGTACCAAGTGATTTCAGTCATGTGTGGAGTATAACAACAAAGAAAAACTGAAGGAAAAAACAGCAGCAGACTCACAGAACCCGAGAGTTGACTAAAAGATACCAAAGGGAAAAGGAATCGGCAGGGTAGGTCTGAAGGGAGGGATAAGTGTGGGGAGAAAGAATGGGGGCATTAGGTTTAGCATGTATAATGCATGGGGTCGGGGGTGCATGGGGAGTACTGTACAACACAGAGAAGACTAGTAGAGATCATATAGCATCTTAATACTCGCTGATGGAGAGCGATTGTAATGGGGTCTGTGGGGGGTGACATGGTATAGGGGTCTACAGCATCCAACAACACTGATGGATAGCAACTGAAGAGGTTTTTTGGAGGGACTTGGTGAAGGGGGGAGAATAGTAAACATAATGTTCTTCACGTGGTTGTAGATTAATGATTTAAAAAATTTTTTAACTGCAATAAGGGCACAGCTCTGAATCATCACAAAGAAGGTCAGGCTCTGAGTGCTGCAAACAAAGGACACAGGGTAAAAAGAAGGGATGAAAACTTAAGACAGCTACGTGCTTACATACAGGAGACTCACTTGAGATCCAAGGACACAGACAAACTACAAGCCGGAAGTGTGTGGACAAGTACCCTACACGAGTGAAACTGAAAAACAAACAATCAAATAAATGGATTCTGTTTGAGACCCCAGAGACAGTCAGCAGAAAATAGCCCTGTCTGGCCACCGTGAATTCTTTTTGTTTTTTTTTCAGCATTTCCCAGCCATAGATTTAGTGGTGCAGCAACGTCCTTCTCATTTTCTCTCACCTCAACAACTGAGTTGCTGTAATAATAAGTATCTGGGCCTTTGAAATCAGTATGCTTTATGATGATCATGAATGTGAAGATGTAATAATCACCTAAGGAGGGAAGTTTGGACACTCAAATAAACACGTCACTCCACAATACACTCTTACCTTTCAACTGCTCCTGTCTATAAATTAGAGTTCCTTTTCATTTGACCTTCTGTCCTATAAACGGTGATCATGCTGATGTCCTTCAAATATGGTGGTGAGCAAAGCAACAAGTTAACTTTTCTGTCGACAACAGGCCCTGAGGAAGGATACTTGAGGTCTTCAGGGAGCACTTTGTCAATGAATGTAGCTAAATACAGAGATCAAGTTAGAAGGAGATGAAAGAGGACAGAGGATAGAGACACGGGTTCAAGTCCCTGCACAACCATTACCTATATTTGTAGGCACAGGCGGTCGACTCGACCTGCAAGTCTCTCGGTGAAACCAGTGCTCGCACTACAGCCTAGATACCCTGTAGGATTTTGGGAAGCATAGGGTAGGAAAGTGATATAGGCTATATGGTTAACTGTTCTGTTCACATTGACAGATGGGCAGACAAAAAGATGATTGATTGATTGATTAAGAGATAGACAGACAGATAGATAGATATAGGTACATACCGATTAACACAAGCTACTGCTCATAACCAGGAGAGCAATGGTGAAAGCACATAGCGAAACTACAAAGAAAATCAAGAATGAAATCCTGTTTAAAAAGCGCAGTAATCAGCCATAAGAAGAAAACAATCCTATCATTTGCAAAAACGTATATATAGTTAGAGGATATTATTGTCTCCAAACAGAAGACACAGGGTTAGAAGAATTGATGAAACCAAGACCACCTACGTGCTCCCTTACTGGAGTCTCACTTGAGATCCAAGTACACAGACAAACTACAAGCTGAAGGGGCGGGGACAGGTACCCTATTCAAGTGAAACTGAATAACAAACAAACAAATGGATTCTGTTTGAGTCCCCAGAGACAGTCAGTAGAAAATTGCCCTATCTAACCACCGTGAATTCTTTTTGTTTGTTTTCAGCAGTGCTCATGCATAGATTTAGTGTTGCAGCAACTTCCTTCTCATTTACTCTCACCTCAACAAATGAATTGCTGTAATACTATGCGTCAGGGCTTTTAAAATCATTGCTTTTTATGATGTTCACGAATGTAAAGAAGTAATAACCACCTAAAGAAGGAAGTTTGGACCCTCAAATAAACACTTCACTCCACAACACACTCTTTGTTCCCAACTGCTCCTGTCCAGAAATAGGTGTTCCTTCATATTTGTCCCTTCACCTATCAGCAGTGATCACGCCGATGTCCCTCAATCATGGTAGTGTGCAAAGAACCAAGTACACTTTTCTGTCGATAACAGTCCCAGACGAAGGATACTTTTGGCCTGAGGGAAGACTTACTCACTGAATGTGGCTAAATAAAGTCACCAAGCGAGCAGGGATTATAAGAGGACAGATGACAGAGATACGGGTTCAAGTCTTTTCGCCTCCATTTACTGGTTTTGTAAGCACACGCGGCTGACTCTACATGAAAGTGTATCGGAGAACACAGTTCTCTCCTTATGGCTTAGTTCTCTTGCAAAATTTCTGGAAGCATAATGTAGGGAAGAGACATAGGCTATGTTGTTAACTGCTCTGTATAGAAGGATAGATGGGCAGACAAAAAGATGATTGATTCATAGATAGATAGGTAGACAGATGACAGATGAAAGATAGATAGATAGGTACATAGATTGATAGATGATAGACATCATAGATTGATGACAGGAAGGTAGATATTTAGATAGATAGATAGATAGATAGATAGATAGATAGATAGATAGATAGATAAATAGATACATTCATAGATACATAGATACTACATACATAGATACACAGATAGACACACAGACCGTTAGATAGATAGATACAGATACATATCGATTGACACAAAGCTATTGTTCATAACCAGGTGTTGAATGGTGAATAACATATCTAAACTACAAAAAAGGAAGAATGAACTCCAGTTTAAAGAGTACAGTAAGCAGCCTTAAGAAGAAAAATATACTACCATTTGCAATGACGTGTATGGTGCTAGACGGTAGTATGTTCATAGAAATTGGCCAGGTGGAGAAAGACAAGTACCAAGTGATTTCACTCATGTGTGGAGTATAACAACAAAGAAAAACTGAAGGAAAAAAACAGCAGCAGACTCACAGAACCCGAGAGTTGTCTAAAAGTTACCAAAGGGAAAAGGACTGGGCAGGGTGGGTCTGATAGGAGGGATAAGTGTGCGGAGAAAGAATGTGAGCATTACGATTAGAGTTATAATGCGTGGGGTCGGGTGTGCATGGGGAGTACTGTACAACACAGAGATGACTAGTAGAGATCATATAGCTTCTTACTACTCACTAATGGACAGCGACTGTAAAGGGGTCTGTGGGGGGGACATGGTGAAGTTGTCTACAGCATCCAACTACGCTGATCGACAGCGACTGAAGAGGTTTTTCGGGGGGACTTGGTGAAGGGGGGAGCATAGTAAACATAATGTTCACGTGATTGTAATTTAATGATAAAAAAATTCTTTAAGTGCAATATGTGCACAGCTCTGAATCATCAGAATAAAAGGTCATGCACTGAGTGCTGCAAACAAAAGATACAGGGTAAAAAGAAGGGATGAAAACTCAATACACCTACGTGCATACTTACAGGAGACTCACTTGAGATCCAAGGACAAAGGCAAACTACAAGCCGAATGTGTGTGGACAAGTACCCTACACGAGTGAAACTGAAAAACTAACAATCAAACAAATGGATTCTGTTTGAGTTCCCAGAGACAGTCAGCAGAAAATAGCCCTATCTGGACACCGTGAATTCTTTTTGTTTGGTTTCAGCAGTTCCGAGCCATAGATTTAGTGGTGCAGCAACATACTTCTCATTTTCTCTCACATCCACAACTGTGTTGCTGTAATAATAAGCATCTGGGCCTTTGAATTCAGTGGGTTTTATGATGTTCACGAATGTAATGATCTAATAACCACGTAAAGAGGGATGTTTGGACACTCAAATAAACACGTCACTCCACAATACACTCTTAGCTCCCAACTGCTCCTTTCTAGAAATCAGTGTTCCTTTTTATTTGACCCTCCATTCTATCGGCGTTGATCACGCTGATGTCCTTCAAACATGGTGGTGAGCAAAGCACCAAGTTTACTTTTCTGTCGACAAGAGGCCCAGAGTAATGATACTCGTGGTCTTCAGGGAGCACTTAGTCAATGAATGTGGCTAATTACAGACAGCAAGTGATAAGGATGTGAAAGAGGACAGAGGATAGAGACACGGGTTCAAGACCCGGCATAACCATTTCCTGATTTTGTAGGTACACGCGGCCGAATAGACCTGCAAGTGTCTCGGTGAACCCAGTGCTCTCTCTACAGTCTAGATACTTTGCAGGACTTTTGGAGGCATATTGTATTAAAGTTATACAGGATATATGGCTAACTGTTCTGAACACAAGGACAGATGATCAGACAAAAAGATGATTGATTGATTGATAAATAGATAGACAGACAGATAGATAGATATAGGCACATATCGATTAACACAAAGCTACTGTTCATAACCAGGAGAGCAATGGTGAAAGCACATTGCGAAACTACAAAGAAAAAACAAGAATGAAATCCTGTTTAAAAAGTGCAGTAAGCAGCCATAAGAAGAAAACAAATCCTATCTTTTGCAATTATGTGGATGGAGCTTGTTTGTATTATGCTCAAATAGGCCAGGCGGGGAAATACATGTGCCAAATGATTTCCCTCATGTGTGCAGTTTGATAACAAAGAAAAACTGAAGGAAAAACAGCTGCAGACTCACAGATCCCGAGAGTGGACAAAGAGTTAGCAAAGGGAAAGTGTCTGGGCAAGGTGGGTGGGAAAGTTGTAATAAGGGCGGTGAGAAATAAATGGTCATTAGGCTTAGCATGTGTAATGTGTGGGGTGTGGGGAGCATGTGGAGGGCTGTAGACCATAGAGAAGACAGGTAGTGATTCTAGAGCATCTTACTACTCACTGCCGGACACCAACTGTAACGGTGTGTGTGTGTGCCTAAATGGTGAAGGGGTCTACAGCATCCAACTACTCTGATGGACAGCGACTGTGACAGGAATTTTGGGGGGGACTTGGTGTACTTGCTGAACATAATGTTCTTCGGGTGATTGTAGATTAATGATATGAAAAAATGTTTTTAAGTGCAATAAGGACACAGCTCTAAATTGTCAGAATAAATGGACAGGCTTTGAGTGCTCCAATCAAAAGACACAGGGATAAAAGAACGGTTGATAACTCTAGAACACCTACGTGCTCCTTACAGGAGACTCACTTGAGATCCAAGGACGAAGACAAACTATAAGTTGAGGGGGTGGGGGACAGGTTCCCAAGACAAGTGAAACAGAAAAAAAAAAAAAAAAAAAGATATGCTGATGGGTTTAAAGATGGCGACTCATGTGAGAGGGGTGCAGAAACCTCCTCCAAAACCAAAAGCAGATACATACGTATTATATGGAAATAGAACAACTACACCAAATCCTGGAAGAGCAGCAGGGAAGAACGCTGCTGTGGCAGGCTGGCACCTCAAGGAGAAGTGTGACGTATAGCCCTGGAGATGTGCTCTAGGAGCATGAACCTACCGTGCACTTGCTGCCTTCTGGAGTATCGGTGTGGTTGGAAAGCAAAGACAGGTGGAAGACTTCGAGAGACTTGAGATTCCAGCCTCTTGTGTGACAACCCAGGTACCCACATCCGGCCGGTGTGGGAAAAAGAAAGGGAGACAGCCTGAGAGACTTCCTAACAGCGAGAGAACTCCTAAAGGGGCAAGGCTCTCACAGGGCATGCCGCTCAGGAGAAAGGACAGGTGTGCCAAACTGCCCAGGTGCACTCTGCCCGGGAGGCGGGGGAGCTTTCAGGAGCTCCGGCGCTCCATTCCCCTGGCTTCCCTCGCTGCTCCGAGGCCCCTTACCGTGCTGTGACTAGTACACGGCCTGCTTCCCCGCTGGCACTGGCCTGCAAAACGGCCGCCCCCACCTGCATCAGCTTCTCCCTGCATTCTCTGCAAACTAGCCCTGGCAGTGGAGACAGGCACTGCGGCAGGAAAGACTTCTTTATTCCCGGCTTGGGTGGGCAACAACACAACTCCCCTGGGACCCATGCCATCCCACCAAGGGCTGAGCATCTCCACACATTAAAGCTTCTGGGAGCTAGAGGGCGCCACCTACAAATATAAACCTTCAAAGGAACATGGTAACTGGACTCAAATCAATTTTCCTGAGAAAGAGATCTCAAAATAAACATCAGGAGCATGCTCAGGGAGCTACAGAAAATAAAATTGTCACTGTCTCTCGAGAGCAATTCTCTCTCTCTCTCTCACTCCTGTGAGCGCTGCTGAGGCCCTGTTCCGAGAGGGGTGCTGCGACAGCCCAGCAGGAATGGCACAGCTCTCTGGTCCACCATGGCCGGTGCCAGGACAGTCCCACACAGGCTCTGCCTGAAATGCAGACGAGGGACGCAGCACTTCTAACTCCGCAGGAAAGACAACAGTGCCGCATGCCAGCCTTCACATCAATGGCTAGAGGCTACGAGGCTGAAATGATACGAGGTGACGTCAACACACCGGGCTTCATCTCCTTGGCATTCTTTTTTCCCTATGACCCTTGAAAGCAGCACATGGAAAGATGCATCCTACCAGTCTCCACAAAACTTCACCTCTTAGTTTTACGCTAGATGTTCCTGCATAACAGCTTCTCCTCTTTGTTCCTGTTTTCTTGGCTGGTTGATGTTCTGGAAAAAAAAATTAGTCAGATTTGGAATGAAGTGGTAGGGGGCTTAGAAAGATTCTGTTTGACCAACATAAGTAGAACCAAAAGACATCCTTCAGTATGGGAGAATATATCCTCTGATGACATACTTGATAAGGTGTTGCCATCCAAAACATGTATCAAGAGCTCATGAACCTCAACACACAAAAAGCAAATGAATACAATTAAAAAATGGGCAGTGGATCTTAACAGACTGTTCTCCACAGAAGCAATTTTAGGTGGCCGACAGGCACATGAAAAGACGCTCCACATCGATAAACATCAGAGAAAAGCACATTAAAACCACAATGTGGTATCACCTCACACTAGTTAGGATGGCCACCACCCGAAAGACAGACAACAACAGATGTCAGGAAGGGTGTGGAGAAAGGGGAACCCTCCTACACTGCTGGTGGGAATGACAGTCAGCTCAACCATTGTGGAAAGCAGTATGGTGGTTCCCCAAAAAACCAAAAAACAGAAATACCATTTTTCCCAGGTATTCTTCTCCTAGGAATTTACCCTAAGAGTGCAGGAGCCCAGTTTGAAAGGGACAGGTGAACCCCTATATTGATCGCAGCACTATTTACAATACCCAAGAAATTTAAGCAACCTAAGTGTCCATCAGGAGATGAATGGATAAAGAAGAGGTGGTACATACACGCTATGGAATATCAGTAAGCCATAAGAAGAAAGCAAATCCTACCACCATTTGCAACAACAAGGAAGGAGCTAGAGGGTGTTATGCTCAGTGAAATAAGGCAAGTGGGGAAAGACAAGTATCCAAGGATTTCACTCCTCTGTGAGTTATGAGAACAAGGAAAAACAGGAAGGAACAAAAGAGGAGCAGACTCCCAAAACCCAAGAAAGGTCTAGCAGTTTCCAAAGGGAAAGGTACATGGGAGGATGGGTGGGAAGATAGGGATATGGGGGTAAAAGGGGCATTATGATCTGCATACATAATGTAGGGGGTGGGTGCCTACGGGTGTTGCAGTATAACACACACAAGACACATAGTGATTCTATAGCATCTTACTACATTGATGGACAGCTACTATAATGGTTTGCGGACTTGATAATGGAGGGGAGGGGGGCAGAGGATGAATCTAGTAACCATAATGTTGCTCATGTGATTGTACATTATGGACACAAAAAGAAAAGAGATCCTGTTTGACTGCCCAGATAGACAGTAGGAATTAGCCCTCCCCGTCACAATGGAATGTTTCTCTTAGGTATTGGCAGTGCCCAGTCATAGATTCAGTGGTATAGCAAGGCCCTTCTCATTTTTTCTCAACTCAACAAATGACTTGCTGTAATAATATGCATCTGGGCTTTTGAAATCAGTGGATATTATGAAGTTTACAAATGTAAAGTAGCAATAACCAGATACCGAGGTAAGTTTGGATGCTCAAACGAACACGTCACTCCACAACACACTCTTTGCTCCCGTCTAGAACTCGGTGTTCCTTTTCACCTGTCCCTCCTCCTATCAGCAGTGATGACAATGTCCCTCAAACATGGTGGTGAGCAAAGCACCAAGTTTACTCTTCTGTCTACAACAGGCTTGTATTACACGTCCTCTCAGAGGAAAAGCAGTAGCAGCGGGAGAAACCCCAAAGACGTAGAAATAAAAGATGGTACAGTACAATGAAAACTGACATAAGGGACTTCTGAGACCCATACTTAATTCCTTCAGAGACACGAAAGCAGCCGCCCCCATGCAACAAAACTACACCAGTACGGAGAAAGCACAGGCAGAGAACAATAAGAGAGCTGGAATCTTACCCCACTGGGCCAGAGAAAGGAGTCATCACAGCAGCAGCAGCAGCAGCAGCAGGGGCCTGCCACACATGCAATGCGCTCATCGCCGTTAAAGATAAGGTTGTGGGTTCGGCTCGCCTTGCCTCTCCCTAAGCACCTGGAGGCATACACAGCGGGGACTGAGGGGTCGTCGGTGGCCTCTCACCCGCATTTATGTTCCACACTGTTTGGAACATAACGAACAGTTGGTGGAGGAGCGAGCGGCAGCAGGTACCACTGAACGGGCATCTGAGCTTTGAAGCCGAGTCCAGTCATTCTCTGTCACCACTGTTCAACAGATCCCGTGAACTGAAGAGTGATGTGCACGAGCTGACACACTCACAATTGATAAGGGATGTTCTCACCAAGTACGGAGAAGGGAGAGGAAGCCATGTCTAAGTGAGAGTGCACGGGAAGCCTCCAGGAGGAGGTGACTGGATAGGTGGGTCTTCAACGATCCATGTTCTTCTGCTGGGGTGAAAAGTCTTAAAAACCAGAGGCAAGAGGTGGGAAACCCATAGGAAATATTTCAGAGACGAAAAGGCACGAGACAGGATCTTTTCAAGGAGCAGGGAGCTTGGCTCATAGGGATGGAGATGTAGACAAAGTGAAGGTCACACAATGAGTTGTGGCTGGAGAATTTCACATTTTATTCTGTAACAACGTCAGTGCTTCCACAGTGAAGCAGTGAGCAAGCAGGGCCTAGGTCCACCAGGAAAGACCTGAGAAACTAGAAGCAGAGTTACTGACACGGGACACGAGCTTAACAGGTTATAAAATAAAGGATGAACTGTCAGGATTGGGAAAGGAAAGGCTGACTGCTGAGAGGAGGCGAGGTTGCCCCCAAGCTTCCAGCCTGGCTGATGGGGAAGAACGGTAATGCCATCGAGAACAAGAGTCTAAAGGAGAAGCATTTTTAAAATAAAAAGTGTTTCCCAGTTTACTGTGTTGTGTTATTCACGTATGAGACACAGGCCCCAAAAACTAGATCAGAGAGAAAACCTGGGCGGCCGGGCCCAGTCACAATGCGGGATGTGGCTATGCTGAGTCCAGGTGTTCCCCGACCTATGCTTTCTGTGAGAAGCAAAGAAAGAACATGCCCTCTGGCTAGAAAGGCATGTCATGGGGTCTGCGCCCTCCTCAGAAGTCAGCCACCTGGCTGGCCATGGCCGAGAAGGCATGCCTGGCTCCAGGATTCCCAGAGAAGATGGGAGGGCCCGGGAAAGGTTGGGCTGTGCCCTGGGCCGCCTCTGGGTGTCTCCGCGCCATGCCTTGGGCAGGAACTGGCCTCCGGGAGCGTGGGGGTGGGGGAGCAAAGCACTTGCCACCCGCCGCACCCCGGGTGATAAGCCCATGCAGAACCGGCAACCGGGTGGGCTGAGCTCTGATAGACGCGACCACCGCAGCCCTTGACGGTTCGTAAGGTGGCCTCGTTTGTCCGAACACCTGCACTGCCCTAAGAGGGAAGTCCCGGAGGCTAGGGATTCTACTGGGGTTGGCCTTTTGCACAACCATGGCCTTGGCCAGGGTCTCCTCTGGGCAGCGCTGGTGTGCTTAAGGCAGTGGGTTCTTGGTGATGAGGACCCTAGGTGACATCACAGCGTCTCTGGTCAATTTGTGATGTGTCCGCTGGCTGACATACATACCAGGCTTGCCCTTGCTGGTCAGCTCAACCCGTGGTTGGCCTGAGAAGGAGTTAGTGGCAAAGGAGACCCTCTCCCTAGCTTCAGACCCATTTCTCAGATCGTTTGGCACACACCACAACACATTTATCCATGTGGACAGTTTCCTCTTTACTAAGGATCGTGCCCCACCTCACCCGCCACCTCCCCAGCCCCACCTTCTTCGCCCGCCATTCCTTCCTGTCCCCGGGACACTGCCCCCTATCCCTCCTGCCTGGGAGCACCCTGCACCTGCCTGCTCCCCTGGTCACAGGCTGTTCCACTGGGCTCCTCTGCCTTTAGCGGCTGGCTTTACACACTTTTCCCTGCAGAGTTCCCACTTACACGGGGAACCTCCTAGTCTCTGGACCATCCTAGGCTCAGAGAAGATGGCTGGAGAGAGACCACATAGACGAGCTCCTCTTCTTCAGTGCACACGGGCACCACTACCAGCCACCTCAAAGTGTCCTGCCTCTGCAAAGCCGACATCCAGGGTCAGACAACAGACAAGGCCTTGGTCAGCACAAGCGCTGATCCGATGACCTGTTCTGACGCTCGGGACGAGCCGATGGACACGACGCCACCAAAGCTGGCCATCATCGTCTGGTCTCCACCGGCCCAACATGATGCCGTGGGCAGCACCACCACCGGCCTCCTGTGCGCCTCAGAAAAACCACTGCACGGGCAGTAGTCATCTGGTCTTCCCTGGCCCCATACGATGCCGTGGGAGGCACAGACGACGGCATCGGCCCTAACTGCAAGGTGGACGATGACCCGATGTGCACGCCACAACCTTGGGAATGGCACCTACAAATGACGCCCGGCCCCAGACAAGGACATGGGCAGTACAAGAGCCGGCCTTAAGGCCGACGTTGATGCTCAATACACAACAATGGAAATGACGCCACCCTTTCTATCTGTGATCTTGAAGTCTCCCCAGGCCCCACACGAGGAGGTGGGCAGCACTACCACCGGCCTCCTGTGCACTTCAGACAACCACCATATAGGCGGTGAATGTCTGTTCTCCCCTGGTCCCATACGATGCCGCAGGAGGCACAGCCAATGGCCTCGGCCCTACACGTAACTTGGCCTCTGACCCGGTGGACACGCCACAGCCCTTTCCAATGGCACCTACTGGTCTCTCCCAGCTCCAGACAAGGCCTATGTCCTCCTATCCATTTAACAAAATCTTTCCCACAATATGTGTGTATATTATATAATCACACGACACCCTGCTCTTGCTAGTATGACTCTGCTCTGTTTACTCTTTGACTCGGCAACAGAGGAAGAACACACGTACATGAGTGATAATGTTCTAAGACACACTTAACTATGCAACGTGTTCCATGCCCCAGTGACTGGGATGTGGAAGTAGCCGCGTTTTATGACTGTGCGTGCTCACCGTGAGGTCTGCGCGCTGAGTGATTAATGGATGACAACCGAGGGGGAGGCAAATCCAGAGGAAGGAGCCCGGGTTAGCATTTGTGTCTGCTTCCCTCTCCTCTCCCACTGTTCTGAGCTCACTGGGGCTAGGGAATCCCTGCTGTGACACAGGAAAACACTCATCATTTTGGTTTTTAAACATGTTTATTTCCTCATGTGTGTGCGTTGTGTAACTTAACACTTTGGCTGATCATCCTCACACATACCCACTTCCTCATGAGAGAATGGATTTGGCATAAAGGTCCTCGATTCTGAAGGAAGGACAGAAGGAAGTGCTTCTGCCTGCTGTGTGACTACTGAAATTTAAGCTTACATGAATTTATCAAGTAGCTTAGTAATATCAGAAAAGGTCCTCTTTAATGACTGCCTGGCTTGACTCTAACCTAAACTGCTAACATGTCAAACCATGTTGAGTTACAACTGTGCCCACTTCTTGCTGACCCTAGAGCCTGCACGGTTTCCACCAGACTTAATACACGCAGAATTCATAACTTGTGGAGACCACGTTCTAGTTGGAGGGTAGGAAAGAGGCAATGAACATCTGTAAGTTTTCTGGTAGCTTAGCCATTAACAAACACTATGGAGAATAAAAAGCAGGATATGGAGGACTGAGATTATGGGCAGAGAAAAGCAGGGCTTTCAAAATAAACAGTGGACAGGGTAAGCCTCACCAGGGAGGTGGGACTTGAAGAGTCTAGCAGGAGATGAGAGAACCAGGTATCTGAGGGAAAAGCATTCCATGCAGTGGGATAAATTACTGAAAAAGCCAAGAGGAAGGATGCTTGTGGTCTTCAGGGAGCAGTTAGTCAACAAATGTGGCTAGAATACCATCAGCAAGGAGGGCAAAGAGGACAGGGGACATATGGTTTGAAGTCCCCACACCACCATTTACAAGTTTTGTAGTCACACGCTGTTGACTCGAAGTGCAAATGTCTCGGTGTACCTGGTGCTGTCTGTCTCTAGGACCTACTTACCTTGCAGGCTTTTGGAAACATAAGTAGAGAAATGACATATAAGCCATCATGTGACCTGTTCTGTTTCTAAGGATAGACGGGTAGAGAAAAAGATGGTGATAGGAGAGATAGACAGATAAATTGATGACAGATTAGACAGGATAGATGATAGTTATGGATAGATAGAATAGATAGGTGATAGGTAGATAGATGATTGATAGATAGATAGATAGATAGATAGATAGATAGATAGATGATAGATAGATAGATAGATAGATAGATAGATAGATAGATAGATAGATAGATAGATAGATAGATAGAAAGGAAAACAGATATATAGACAGATTGATAGATAGATAGCCATGTTAGATAGCCGTGCTGTTAACTGTTTGTAAGGCTGGGGTCACTGATGGGAGAAGTGAGCACATTGGACACTGATGATGTACAAAGTCTCCAGCTGCTGCCCATTCCCACATTGGACACTGATGATGTGCCAAAGTTCTTGGCTGTTGCCCCCTCCCAACCTGAAAAATGTACCTTGGGCTAGCCAATCCTTGCACTGCTGTAAATATAAGGTCTGCCTCCCCCTACCTTCTTTAAAATCTTGTAGCCTGTCCACTTAAGTGTGAATTCCCCAGCCTCCATTTCTATAGACTGGGGAAATTTTGCCGTGTATTTACATTCAAATAAATTACCGAGCCCTTTGTTGCCTCTCTTCACCTGCTTATTTCAGCTAGAATTTATTTTACACTGTTCTGTACATAAGGATAAATGGGAAGACAGAAAGATGATGACAGACAGATGACAGGTGATAGGTGATAGATTAGAAATAGATACATTAGATAGATGAAAGATATTCATAGATTAGATGAATAGATTGACAGTGATGATAGATAGGTAATATATAGATGACAGATGATAGACAAGATAGGATAAATGATATAGGTAGTTTAGATTAGACAGATAGATGATAGATATTGATAGATTTCGTAAACAATAGATAGATGACAGGTACAAAGTTTTGGAATGAATTTTTGGGCCCTCACCTCACCATTTTCCGCTCCTCCTATCTCCCCGCTGCCACCACACACACACACAAACACACACACACACAAGTTCATGTTTGAAATGAGTCAAGGTTGAAGCCCTAATCCCACTGTCATGGTATTGAGAGGTGGAGCCTTTGGAGGTAATTAGGTTCGGAAGATATCATGAGGGTGTGGGTGGAGCTGAAATTATGCAATCAGTGCTATTAAGAGGAACAGAGGAGAGAGCTTTCTCCCTCGACCCAGTGAGGACAGAGCAGGGATGTGGCCATATGCAAGCCAGAGGAAGTGACCTCACCAGGAACTAAACATGCCTTGGTCTTGGACTTCTGGTTCCAGAATGGTGAGAAATCAGTGTCCATGAATTAAGACCCAACTCAATGATACTCTGGTTATGAGCTTCAATAGACTAACAAAGATATATAGGTAAACAGAGATACACTTAGACGATGGATGGAGAGAGCCTATGCATAGATATCCGTGCTTAGGTGAATGCGTAGGTATCTGTGTCCAACCACCTCTGCACTTTGAAGTCTGCTCCCTACAGGGGGAACACTAGGAACACAACTTATGCACGTTTTTTTTTTTAAAGTGTGAGCTGCAGATTCCAATAACTAGGGTCTCCGATAACTCTCAGCAGTGTGTGTGTGTGTGTGTGTGTGCACGCGCATGTGCATGTACGTGTGTCCACCACTGCCCCTATCGGTCTACAATCACAGGAGATGCAAAAGTAACAAAGAAACGCAGGATAGGGCAAACATCTTGCAAAATATGACCAGAAAGAGAAAAATTTTCCACTAGCCTCTGGGTATATCTTTGACAAGTGTTTCTAGGCATTTTTAGGAAGATCTTGTTGGAAATGTTGCTGGAAACACTATAAAAATCAAGTTAGTTAAGGTAATAAACCAGGACAGGATAGCAGCAAAGAGCACCCACGGTGTGTCTCCTATGTATCAGGCCAAGGTGTACAGACTTTAACTCCACTACACCACTTCATCTCACCATGGCTGACGTGGGATGACCTTATGTAACACCTTCATCTGAGAGTAAAAAGTTACTTCAGAATCACCTCCCTTAAGAGAAAATAAATAAGTGTGGGGACATAAACATTAGTAGAATTCCTGCCAACATCACGGAACATTTTATGCACAGCGCCCTTTTCATACGAACGGAAACATACCTCTCAACACTTCTATCCCATTTCAGATAGACTTCACTCACATCTAAATGCCTAAATGCACTGAAACTCCACCTACACCTTGAAAGCAGAGGGGAGTAGTTTCCCCACAAGCTAGCTGGCCTGCCACCTCAGCAAGCCCATGGGCCACCAGCCCACAGGTACCCTGCATGTCACCAAAATGAAGTTCCCTTAACCAGTGACTACAGGAATGATCTCTGGAGATGGGACACCAAGCAGTTCTGCCAAGGTGACATCGGTTCACAGGCAAAAAGTCCTACTACTGGGCATGCACCTGCCTCGGACCCCACAGGAAACCCAGATTTCTCCCTGTGTGGGGTCTCTGATATGCCCGGAAGCTCATGCAGCCACCACAGCACTAACGGCCCAGGGGCAGAGCAGCCGGAGGCCCTTTCCCACACAGGATCAAGAGCCCAGAATGCCAAGCACACCATTGACACCCAGAAGACTTTTGCCACCTACGCAGAAGAAGTTCCCACCCTAGGACACTTCTCCCAAGATCCAAAAACACAGCTAACTCACATAAACAAACACAAGAAATTGAGACTCAGAAAGACACAGAGGAATCAAAGTGCACCTAGTGACATAATGTTGACAAACTTGAGAAAACAGATACATAGACCGACAGATGACTGATACATAGACTGGACTGATATACATACATATATATGATAGATTAATTAGATAAATACACAGATGATATTAGATAGATGATAGATCATAGATAGATAGATGACAGAGAGATAGATAGGTAAATAGATTATATAGAGAGATAAAGAGATAGGTAGGTAGGCAGATAGGAAAGCATCATACTAAACAAAGCTATATTTCAATCAAGACCATCTACGTGCTCCCTTACAGGAGACTCACTTGAGATCCAAAGACAAAGACAAACTACAAGCCAAAGGGGCGGCGACAGGTACCCTACACAAGTGAAGCTGAAAAACAAACAAAGAAACAAATGGATTCTGTTTGAGTTCACAGAGATGGTCAGTAGAATATAGCGCTATCTAGCCACCATGAATTCTTTTTGTTTGGTTTCATCAGTGCCCAGGCATAGATTTAGTGGTGAAGCAACTTTCTTCTCATTTTCTCTCACCTCAACCAATGAATTGGTGTAGTAATATGCATCTGGGATTTTGAAATCAGTGGGTTTTAAGATGTTCACGAATGTAAAGTTGTAATAACCAGATAAAGAGGGAAGTTTGGGCACTCAAATACACACGTCACTACACAATACACTCTTTGTTCCCAACTTCTACTGTCTAGAAATAGGTGTTCCTTTTTATTTGTCCTTCCTCCTATCAGCAGTGATCACGCCGATGTCCCTCAAACATGGGGGTGAGCAGAGCACCATGTATACTTTTCTGTCTACAACAGGCCCAGAGGAAGGAAACCTGCGGTCTTCATGGAGCACTTAGTCAGTGAATGTGGCTAAATACAGTCACCAAGCGAGTAGGAGGTATAAGAGGACAGAGAACAGATATACGGGTTCAAGTACCTGCACCTCCATTTACTGGTTTTATAAGCACACGCGGCTGACTCGACCTGGAAATGTGCAGTGAAACCAGTGCTCTCCTTACGGCCTAGATACCTTGGAATATTTTTGGAAGCATAATGTAGGGAAGTGACATAGGCAATGTTGTTAACTCTTCTGTACCTAAGAATAGATGGGCAGACAAAAAGATGATTGATTCATAGATAGATAGATAGATGACAGATGATAGATAGGTACATAGATTGATAGATGATAGACATCATAGATAAATCACAGGAAGATAGATAGATAAATAGATAGATAGATAGATGGATAGATAGATAGACAGATAGATAGATACAGATAAATATTGATTAACAGAAAGCTATTGCTCATAAACAGGAGATCAATGGTGAAAGCACATAGCAAAACTACAAACAAAAAGGAAGAAAGAAATCCAGTTTAAAAAGTGAACTAAGCAGCCATAAAAAGGAAACAAATCCTACCATTTGCAATGACGTGGATTTAGTTAGACGGTAGTATGCTCAGTGAAATAGGCCAGGCGGACAAAGACAAGTACCAAATGATTTCACTCATGTGTGGAGTATAACAACAAAGAAACACTGAAGGAAAAAAACAGCAGCAGACTCACAGAACCTGAAAGTGGACTAACAGTTACCAAAGGGAAAGGGACTGGGCAGGGTGGGTGGGAAGGGAGGGATAAGGGCGGGGAGAAAGAAAGGGGACAATTGGATTAGCATGTATAATGCGTGTGGTCGGGGGGCATGGGGAGGGCTGTACAACACAGAGAAGACAAGTAGAGATTCTAAAGCATCTTACTACACGCTGATGGACAGCGACTGTAATGTGGTGTGTGTGGGGGTGCATGGTGAAGGGGTCAACAGCATCCAACTCTGCTGATTGAAAGCAACTGTAAGAGGTATTTTGGGGGGACTTGGTGAATAGGGGAGTCTAGTAAACATAATGTTTTTCACGTGATTGTAGAATAATGATAAAAAAAATTTTTTTTAAGTGCAATAAGGGCAAAGCTGTGATTCATCAGAATAAAATAACAGGCTTTGAGTGCTCCAGAAAAAAGACACAGGGTTACAAGAAAGGATGGAAACTCAAGACACCTACGTGCTTCCTTAGAGGAGACTGACCTGAGATCCAAGGACTCAGACAAACTACAAACCGAAGGTGTGGGGACAGGTACCCTACACAAGTGAAACTGAGAAACAATCAAACAAATGGATTCTGTTTGGGTCCCCAGACATTTTCACTAAAAAGTAGCCCTATCTGACCACCGTGAATTCTTTTTGTTTGGTTTCAGCAGTGCCCAGCCATAGATTAAGTGGTGCAGCAGCGTCCTTCTCATTCTCTCTCACCTCAACAACTGAATTGCTGTAATGATATGCACTTGTGCCTTTGAAATCAGTGGGTTTTATAATGTTAACGAATGTAAAGAAGTAATAACCAGATAAAGACGGAACTTTTGAACCTCAAATAAACACCTCATTCCACAACACACTCTTTGCTCCCAACTGCTCCTGTCTAGAAATTGGTGTTCTTTTTCATTTTCCCTCCCTCTCATCAGCGGTGATCACGCCGATGTCCCCGAAATAAGGCGGTGAGCAAAACACAATGTTTACTTTCTGCTGACAACAGGCCCAGAGGAAGGATACTTGTGGTCTTCATTGACCACTTAGTCAATGAATGTGGCTAAATACAGTCAGCAAGTGAGAAGGAGTTAAAAGAGAAGAGAGGACAGAGACATGGGTTAAAGTCCCTGCACCACCATATCCTGGTTTTGTAGGTACATACTGCTGACTCGACCAGCAAGTGTCTCGGTTGATCCCAGTGCTCTCCCTATGGCCTTGTTACCTTGCAAGATTTTTGGAAGCATTATGTAGGGAAATGACATAGGCTATGTTGTTAACTGTTCTGTACACAAGGACAGATGGGCAGACAAAAATATGATTGATGGATTGATAGATATATAGATACATAGATAGATACATATATAGACAGACAGATAGACATAGGTACATATCGATTAACACAAAGCTATTCCTCATAACAAGGAGAGCAATGGTGAAAGCACATAGAGAAATTACATGCAAAAGAGAAGACAGAAATCCAATTTAAAAAGTGCAGTAAGCAGCCGTAAGAAGAAAACAAATCCTACCATTTGCAACAACATGGATGGAGCTAGAGGGTATTATTGCCAGTGAAATAGGCCAGATGGAGAAAGGCAAGTACCAAATGATTTCACTCATTTGTGGAGTATAACAACAAAGAAAAACTGAAGGAAAAAAACAGCAGCAGACTCACAGAACCCGAGTGGACTCACAGTTACCAAAGGGAAAGGGACTGTGCAGGGTGAGTGGGAAGGGAAGGATAAGGGTGGGGAGAAATAAAGGGAGCATTAGGATAAGCAAGTATAATGTGTCGGGTGGGCGTGGCATGGGTAGGGCAGTACAACACAGAGAAGACAAGTAGTGATTCTACAGCATCTTACTACACGCTGATGGACAGCGACTGTAACGCGGTGTGTGAGGGGGCATGGTGAAGCTGTCTACAGCACCCAACCATTCTGATGGACTGCGACCGTAACGGGGTTTAGGGGAGGAATTGGTGAAGTGGGTAGTCTAGTAAGCATAACGTTCTTCATGTGATTGTATATTAATGATAACAAAAAAATAATTTCAAAGTGCAGTAAGAGCACAGCTCTCAATTATCAGTATAAAAGGACAGGCTTTGAGTGCTCCAATCAAAAGACACAGGGTTAGAAAAACGGAGGAAAACTCAAGACCACCTATGTTCTCCCTTACTGGAGACTCACTTGAGATCCAAGGACACAGACAAACTACAAGCTGAAGGTGTGTGGACAAGTACCCTACACGAGTGAAACTGAAAAACAAACAATCAAACAAATGGATTCTGTTTGAGTCCCCAGAGACAGTCAGCAGAAAATAGCCCTATCTGGCCACCGTGAATTCTTTTTGTTTGGTTTCAGCAGTTCCCAGCCATAGATTTAGTGGTGCAGCAATATACTTCTCATTATCTCTCACCTCAACAACTGAATTCCTGTAATTATATGCATCTGGGCTTTTGAAATCAGTGAGCTTTATGATGTTTACGAATGTAATGGAGTAATAACCGCATAAAGAGGGAAGTTCGGACACTCAAATAAACACGTCACTCCACAAGACACTCTTTTCTAAGAAATGCTCCAGTGTATAAATTGGTTTATCTTTTTATATGTCCCTCGTCCTATCACCGGTGATCATGCAGATGTCCCTCAAACATGGTGGTGAGCAAAGCACCATCTTCACTTCTCTGTCGACAATAGTCCCAGAGGAAGGATACATGTGGTCTTCAGGGAGCACTTAGTCAATGAAAGTTACTAAATACAGTCAGTAAGAGAAGGAGGTAAAAGAGGACAGAGGACAGATATACAGGTTCAAGTCCCTGCACCACCATTTCTTGGTTTTGTATGCACACGCTTCTGACTCGACCTGCAAGTGTCTCAGTGAACCCTGTGCTCTCCCTATGTCCTAGATACCCTGCAAGATTTTTGGAAGCATAATGTAGGAAAGTGACATAGGCTATGTTGTTAACTCTTCTGTACAGAAGGACAAATGGGGAGACAAAAAGATGATTGATTCATAGATATATAGATGGAAAGATAGATGATAGATGATAGATTGATAGACCGGCAGATAGATATAGGTACATATCTATTAAGACAAAGCTGTTGCTCATAACTAGTAGAGCAATGGTGAAATCACACAGCAAAACTACAAACAAAAAGAAGTACGAAATCCAATTTAAAAAGTGCAGTAAGCAGCCATAAGAAGAAAACAAATCCTACCATTTGCAATGATGTGTATCGAGCCAGAGGGTATTATGCTCAGTGAAATATGCCAGGCGGAGAAAGACAAGTACCAAATGATTTCACTCATGTGTGGAGTATAACAACAAAGAAAAACTGAAGGAAAAAAACAGCAGCAGACTCACAGAACCCGAGAGTGGACTAAGAGTTACCTAAGGGAAAGGGACTGGCCAGGGTGTATGGGAAGGGTGGGATCAGGGCGAGGAGAAAGAAAGGGGGCATTAGGATTAACATGAATAATGCGTGGGGTGGGGGTTCATGGGCAGGGCTGTACAACACAGAGAAGTCAAGTATTGATTCTACAGCATCTTACTACACCTTGATGGACAGTGACTGTAAAGGGTTTTATGGGGGGGAATTGATGTACTTGGTGATCATAATGTTCTTTATGTGATTGTAGGTTCATGATAACAAAAAATAATTTTTAAGTGCAATAAGGTCACAGCTCTCAATTGTCAGAATAAAAAGACAGGCTCTGAGTGCTCCAATCAAAAGACACAGGGTTAAAAGAAGGGATGAGGACTCAAGACCACCGACGTGCTCCCTTACAGGAGACGAACTTGAGATCCAAGGATGAAGACAAACTACAAGTTGAAGGGGTGGGGACCGGTACCTAGATAAGTGAAAATGAAAAAAAAAAAATGATGTGCTGATGGGATTAAATACCAAACAACGAAAAAAAAATTTTAATTAAAAAAAAATATGTGGCTGCTCGTTTTTCTTTATTCTCCTTTGCCAGCCTCAGGCATCTGCTCACCGGTCTTGCTGCCCTCCTTCCCTAGCATTGGGGTCCCTATCCCTTTATGACTTCCAAAAAGCGCTAGCCAAAACAAAACAAAACAAAAAAATTTTGCTCGCTTTTCTTATGTCCTCCGGGGCCCGGACTCCGGTGCCCGCTCACTATTCTTGCTGCCCTGTTTTCCTAGTATCCAGGGCCCTGCACTCTGGCCCGGATGGCTGGGGCTGGGTGTTTGGCAGTCCTGCGCTCCGTCTCCCTCCCGCTCTGCTTATTCTTCTCCCGCCAGGAGTTGGGGGATGCGTGCACGGCTCCCACTGGGCCGTGGCTTGTTTCTTACCACCTTCGTGAAGTGCTGGGTTCTCTCTGGTGCGGATGTGGTCAGGATATTGTCCTGTGTCCTGTTGTCTTTATTCTAGGAGGGGTTGTCTTTGTTATATTTTCATTGATATATGTGGTTTTGGGAGGGGATTTCCACTGCTCTACTCATGCCACCATCTTCCGCGCCTCTCCAATGTGCCAAGCTTTAGATTAACCTCATGCTAGTAACATAATTTGAGTAAATCCGATTTCTACTCTATTAACTACAGGTTTTAAAGAATAGTGTAAAAAAATACTTTCTGACATACAAAAGTTTTTGTGTGTCCTGATGAATCTGAAATAAGAGGTTAAATTGTTTTCTTTGTCACATTTAAGCAGAGTAGGGGAGTGATAATGTAAAATCTAGGATTTATTAATAGTTAATATCTCCTTTCAGAGATAATAACATACAGTATGATGTGAAATAGTTTAAAATAGAAATTTAGAAATCACATCCTTTTAAGATATACATTCTTATATTTTGTCCTGAGGCATTCCCCAATAAAAGAGGAAGATCTGTTTTCTTATATTCACTTCACTTATCAGGCATCTATTTTTAAATATATATATTAGAGTTCATACTATGGAAATTAAAATACAGTATTTTAAAAACTCACTATTGTCTCTAGATAGGCTTGCTGAATTTCTTATGGTCAAAGATACTGTCTCTGAAGTGCTTGTAAATGCACACCTGCAAGTTGCATATTCTGGACAATCAACCTTCTGTAACTATAACAACAATGATCAGATAATGTCTTCTGAGGAGGCACAGACACACAAAGTGTATTCAAGATAAATTTGCCCGATTTCAGATGACAATACATTTTTATTTCATTTAGGAAAAGGGATGATAAATTCACTTTCTTTGTAGTGCCAACTGCCTATGAAAAGAAAATTTCTGAATTATATAGATATCAGCATAACTGACACTTTTCTTAATGGCACATTTACCGAAACAGTACAATTTTAAGAATAAATCAAGCTAAACAGCTGTTAAAAAGGAAAAGAAAAAAAAGCTTACTTCACCTGTACTTGTTTGTTTTCCAGTGAGAATCAGTGGGAGAGACATTCATAAGCTCCTGATAAAATCTACAACTGGCAGAGCCCAGAAGAGCCTTTCTTCAGGGCTCACTAAGGAACTCACTGGTTCTACAATGGGATGGTCATGGGCTCAACAACCATCTCAGACAGAGACAGGGATGTGCTCCATCCACCCAGTGCCCCAGGAGAAGTGAGGAGGGCCCACAGCAGGCTCACTGGAAGGTTGCCCCACTTCCCATGCTCTCTTGTGACACTTCACTGATAGGATGGTACAAGGAGCAAGAAAAGGATGAGGCCCGAGTGAACAGTGGCAGCCACGGGTTCTCAGTGAGCCACAGCAAACCTGGTTTCCCACAGAATTTTTAAAGACATTCTTTCTAAGACTATGAGTTGCTGCAGCTGTGGAAAATGACCACAGGCTCCTTCTAAAAATGTCTTTTAAGCATGAGGGTAGCCTCTGGGCAGTTTCCTCATTTAGTGGATAAGGACCATTAATGCTATATTCCATTTTATGGAATCTGAGTATAGAAGGAAAACACAGTTGGCAGTTCTAATCCTGGTAGGATATGTGCGATGCAGTTGTCTGAAGCAGCTTCATTCAGCAATTTTTATGCCTAATACAAAAAAAAAGAATATGCTGCAGAGGATTTTAAATTCCCAATTCAAACCCTACTGGTAGAAGATGGAAGAGCAAGCAGGTGTGTCTACAAGCACCAACTGAAATTGCATGGGAAAAGTTTTCTTGTGCTCAAAAGGAAAAGAAACCAGTAATAAAATTTTAAGAAATATCAGAGGAGTAAGTGGAAAGAACAAAATCAATTAACAAAGATAATCTCTTGGCTATTGACATTTATGTCCTTCTTAAACCACAGTAATTTAGTAAAATAGGATTATTTGCCCTCTTCTCACTGCTCACACAACTGAACAGCTCTGTATAGAACAGTATTTACATATCTAAAAAAATACAAATATAACATGTATTGAATATTTATTTTATAATAGTTATTAGTTACAGAAGAGAATGAGACTTAAAAACTAACAATTTTCCGTGTATAAATCAAATGGGTGAGATGAGAGAAGTTCTAAGAATGCAAATTTGTCATCTTTAAAAGAAAGAAGTAAATACTGTCCAAATTTAAAATCAAGGATTATAGACACTAGTATGAGGGACAGGGTGATCATAAAACTGCAAGCAGATCCTCATAAAGAAGGTACATCTTGGGGACCTGGGAGAGGTCACATGAAAATAGGGGCAGAGGAAAACTTACTCGTTACCTTTGACCCTCCTGTCAACAGGCTTTACTGGGTGAACATTGGCATTAACATGGCCCTAGTATCTTAAGCGTTCTCTTTCCTTTTCATTCACTTTGCTGCATAAGGCTAAGAATGAGAGAAAATTTTAATGGAAAGAAAATCACCAGTTTGGATTACATAAGATAAATGGCTGGAAGCACAACGGTGTGGCGTTTCAATATTCACAGCACAAGGCATTGTTCTAAAGTAAAACATGCCCCAGGGCCTCATCACTGTAGAACACTGTGGCAGACATCAAAGTAAAGTGAAAATGGAAGACTAAACATTCGGACAGAAGGTAAGAGAAGTGAAGACCTCCTTGATTATGTAAGTGATGTTTTAGACAGAATAATACTGATTTTTAAATTCAGATCAAATTTCCTAAGAAAATATTAACTGCAGGATATGCGAGCTTCTAATTGAGGCAATTTCACAAACAGATTTCATCATAAAAACCAGAAGGTTCAGTAAGCTTGCTTTGGAGACACTTGGCTCTGACTGCTATTAGAACAAGTGTGCAAATGCTGGATGAGGCGAGACCCAAAAGAAGTGGTTACACACACTCAGTTGAAAACACCTGTAGCTATTTCCCCTTCACATAAAAATTTTTGTTGAGTACATTCTGTGTTCCTACCATCACAACAGGTGACAGACACTACAGTAAAGACACCATAGAGCCAGCTGAGGACAAGCACAAGGCACTCAGAGCCTAGCTGAAGGCAAAGACACGAAAAAAACACACTCCAAGATAATAAATGTCCTAAGAGTAATAAGGTTTTCTGGGCACGGGGGAGAGAGAAATAATGAGAGTCCTGGTCAATTAGAGGAAGATCAACAACAAGGCCTGCTCAAATTGGGTCTTGAGACAGAAACAGTACCGACTTATGCATTAGGTGAAAAGACAGGATTTGGCAACCAACTGGGTAATGAGGTGAGGCAAATGGGGTGCGGCTACTTGCAGGGCTTCACTCTGTAGATGTAGCCATTAACCCTATGTTAATAATGTCTACATTTTAAAGACAGAGCAAAATCTCCTGTGAACAACAATGAAATTTGGAACTTTAGCTTCCCTTTTTGTCTCTGAAGAGTTCTATTAGCACATAACTGCTGCACCCTGTTGGGCTTCAACATAGGACAAAATTTCTGTCCATTACTACATTCTTTTCCATTCTGCCTAAATATACGCTTAATTTTAATGAAGGAGAGTTTGGGAACAACCAAGACTGTGTTTCTCATGTGTGATCACTCAGGAGCCCCAGGAGGTAGCAGGAAATGTGAATGGACTGTCTACAGCAGGTGTTAGCAATGGAGGAGCCTGTGAGCAAGTGTGCTTTTGTCATTTTTACAGGGTTAGAAACCAAAACAAAACAACCAAACAGAATATGCAGGAGAGAACTATGTGGCACACAAAGTCTAAAGTATTCACCAAATGGCCCAACTCATGATATAGGGGATTGGAGGATATACTTTGAAGTAGCCCTTGCTAATGTAAAATTTGTTAAATCTTAAATTTCTTAAATTGAATATGGCATTTTAATCTTAAAAATTCAGGGAAACCAGTCAAGGCATCCTGCCCCACAATATATCAGTGTTTGTCTTGCTACTAAACCTTGTTATGTTTCACAATGTATTCAAAATCCTCAAGTCAAATGAATGCTCTGGGCAGAGAGCTATCTTTATTCTGTGACTTTGGGAAGTCCTAGGCCGTGAGAAAAACAATTATGGTTTTGCCAGCAACACAGATAATAATCATCTTAACTTTTCCTAGATTCCATTTCACCAAGTGACTATTTCTTGGCCTTGAACTCATCCGGGGCCACCAACATAACCCATCATAGCCTGACAACAGTATGCCCCATAGTACTTTTTTTTGTGGCAGATTACTAAAACAAATAGTGAAATAGCCTAATATGAAAATATACTTTCTAAAATAACATTCAATTTAACAAACTCTTTGGAATAGCTTGCCAGTTGCAAACTAATATGACTAGTAACAAACTAAATAGCCTATAGCAGAGAATGATTACATTAACGATAATAATCCTTTAAAGGAATGACATGTATCTAAAAATAAGTTACCTGCATTTGGAAACTATTTTTGTTAGACAACAAAGAAGGGCAAAAATGTTAAATACAGAATGATCCAAAAAAAGATGTATGGGGGGACTCAATAATATGGGTGATTGTTGTAAACACACTGTTTTTCATGTGAAACCTTCATAAAACTGTATATCAGTAATATCTTAATATTTAAAAAAACACATAGACCAAATGCTTGCTGTCTTCCTTGAAAGATAAAACTGATTACTCCCACTCTTCTTTCTCATTCTCATTTTTCTAATATTCTCTGCTTTCATATTCATTTTAGTGCTGGGAAAAAGAAATAATGACAAAAAGACCACTGAGTACCCAGTTCAGTTTGAAAACTTTAAATAACCCTTTCTAGCAACTTCCTGTGAGACCATTGTCTAAACAGCATTTCATATATTTATGTGTGGGTATGTGTGTGTGTGACACACATACATATGAATAACTCTTTCTTTTGAATAATATATGTGTGAATCAGGGATTTGAAAATCTGCTAATGAAGAGAGATGTTTCCTCATGCTTCAAAAGAGAACCCCAAATACACTAAATATATCCCTCAAAATGATCTTCCCAAAAGTCTTACAAAAACACGTCACTTGGGAACAACCCAGCTTCATAAAACGTAGATTTTGTGGTGCACTTCTGAGCCTCCACCAGTGGTTACAAGATGCCAATATATCTTGTCTCTATTCATGGAAAAGAAAAGGAGAAGAGATGCCACAATGAACCACTGCTGGGTAATGAGCCTTTCTGCACCTCCTCAAGACCAGCTGCAACCATCTCCAGTCTACTTCAGGCTCCAATTAACAAAGTAAAATGGAGAAATGCTGTCACAGTTGGCCCCAAATCATTACTAACACAAGGAAACTTTTATATAAACTTATTTGGTTACCAATATAACTAATGCTTAGGTACAAAGTTAATACTCCACAAGTATCATCTAAAATTACAAAAATTCAAAATTTTTAAAGATAAATAATCTTTTAACTTGCTTTATGTAAAATGGCAAAAAGGTTATTCTTCTATAAAAACAGTCTTCTTTCTCTCAACTGAGCCATCCTCTCTTTATAATCATACAAGATATACGTGAAAAAATTCTGGAACTGTGTTTTACAATGTGAATAAACTTAACATTACTAAAATGTACAATTAAAAGCAGTTAAGATAGTGAATTCCACAATATGTTTTTACCACAAGAAAAATTTTTAATGAAAAACAAAATTAAAAAAAGATTTTATGAAACCCACATCAGTTTTTCCCTGAAAAGGTAAGACAAGAAAAGAAAGGGGAGCAAATATTCTCCTTTTGTGTAGTAGATGTGTGTGTTTTCATTTCTGGTTCATTCCACACATACGAGTTCCACAGAGAAACAACAAAGTTTAAAAACCTTGGACATGAGGACCTGAGCTTCCTAAAGTCCGAATCAGTCACTAAAGCTCCTCAGAAAAGACTAGGTTTTGGGACACCATTTCAAGAGAGAAATCTAGCTCACGGTGGGTCACCAGAGGGAAATAGCAAGATCAACCAGTCTGTGCCAATCCGGTTCTTAACTACAAACAACAGAAATGAACACTGGCAACTTAAAAGGGAAAGGAAACCGTGGCGGTACAGTAGGAGGTCACAGAATTCACACTAAAGGCAGAGGACCAGTTTACTTAGAAGGAATTTCCATGACTGTACCCAAGAACACACCTGGCCTTACCCCAGGATCAGCCCATCACCCCTGTGCACTTACAACCACCTCCAACTGGTCCTGTGTTTCTGTACTGTTCCCTCAGAGTTCAGATTCTGGGGTGGGAAGAACAGAATGGGCATACCAGGGAGCTTCTTTTCAGTGGAGAATTCCTCCCAATAGACAGCATTTTCAAATGCTGAGGACAGAGAGAAGGCAATATTCCACAGTGGATACCAAGGAGCTTAGTAGCCATTTATGACTGCAGGTCTAGCTCATTCCGTTTAAAATAAGTAAGTTTCCAGCCAGTTCCAGGAAACAGAATCTTCATGATGACTGGATCCTGCCTCTTGCGATTCGGTAGGTTTCCACACATTATGACCAGATAAGACTAGTCATAGACCATCATGGTTTAAGCAAGCTGCACAAAAGCAGGTGGAATGAACGAGGCCACGGCTAGTTGCCCTCTAAGCCTTTTGCTTTTATCTGTCAAACCTGCTTGACCTTGATCAGAGCAGACACTGTCTTCCAAACTCATGCCAGAAGAGAGTAAGGACAGAGTGTACACCCCAGCATTAAGGGGCTAACAATACCGAAGCAGAAAATATGCCATTTATCTTCACAGTTTTGTCAATATGAAAGCCTCTATCCAGCTTCCAGTCTATCTGAACAAACTCCCACAGATACTGTAGGGCAAAGATGCACAGAGATTTAAAAAGTCACAAAGAGGTGAAAGTAAGGACAGAGGACTTTCATAACATTACATTCTCTTTTCATTCAATACATTTCTCTTCTCAAAATCCTTTGAAATTCCTCTGTTCAAAGGGCTTCTACCTTTATGATGATAGAGCAAAGATGTCTCTACCACCTTTATTTTCTTGAAAAGTCAACAGAACAAGCCTTTAGAAAATACTGAAATCCATTTCTTAAAGTAAAAGTAGGAGACATCTAGATACCTGCACCACAACATATGTAAAATATATGTTGAAATGGTGATGAATGTGAGACACAGAGGATGGCCAATCCTCAGTGTCTGAGGAGGCAGCATCAACATAAACAGGCTGCAGGACCACCTGTGAAGGTGGCTTGTGGTCAAAGGCAGAAACAGGGAGACCATTTGAAAGCCTGTGCAAGGAGCAGTAAGACTCCAAGTCTACTCCACTTACCCCTTTTTTGTAGAGCAACAATGTCGTAACACCGGCAGTGAAGAAAATAGGGGTGAAAACCAGGTTAGAAAGTACACATGTGGATGTCAGAGCACGAGATCCTCCAGGCCTACAGGAACTCTATCCACACAGGTCAAGAACTCCAGTATCTGGACTGATATTCCCAAAACAAGAAACCAAGGGGCCATCCTCTGGGAAAATTAATCCATCTACTGAAAAGACTTACAGATAAACTATCAGTATCTGCAATGAGAATGCCACCTGGGGACCCAGTCACCCTACAAAGTCTGGAAGAAAACAAGCCCACGGACATATAGGCGCACGTGGCACAAATGGGCACACTCCATTTCTTGACAGATCTCCAGTGCCTCACCTCTTAAATAAGTGAAAGAGAAGGATCACCAGACATCTGAGTAAGCACATAATAATTAGGATAAAAGACCAAAATAACGTGAAAAAAGTATAATAGTGGAAACAGACAATACTGGTAAAAGAAGAAAACTTCAAAGAAATCATATTTAATATCTCCATTGAGCTAAGATGCTACATTCATCTCATAAGAGCCTATTATTAAAAAGAAAGAAATCAGAAAGAATGGAAAAGAAACAAAACAATCAAGGAAAGGATTCAGAGGTTAAAGAAATCTCACGGAAAGGAGAACAAAAATTTAAAGAAGGGGACAATACAAAAAAAAAGGTAAGAACACTGGAAAATCAATGTTAAAAATTTTATACCAAAATTAATATGCAGTCAAAAAAAAGGGAAAAAGGAGAAAATCTTCAAATTAAATACTATAAGAACATATTAAATAACTCAAAAAGATAATTCTTAGGTTGTAAGGACCCACTGAGCACTCAAATCAATGAATGAAAAATAGTTTACATTGTGGTTAATACACCAACAATTTCTAGGATAAACATGAGTAAGAGACATAAAAAACTAGCACAGAAGAAAATGACAAAAACATGCAAAAGATCAAGGAAAACGACCTCAGACTTGTCCACTGCAGCACTGGAGAGCAGATGATAATAAATCTGGGTGGCCAGAAAGATTTCCCACCTGGGGTTCTGAACCCAGCAGAACTACCAGGCAGACTGAGACCACTTTCATGCCTGCAAAGTCTGAGGAAGATGTCGAAAAAGGCTGGATTTTGTTTGAAGCCTCCTAGCTGAATTTGATAGCCTCACTCTATCACATTACCATAACCCTAACACTAACCCATTCCCGTACCCTAACCCGTTCCCTATCCACAGTTCTAACCCCTTCTCTTCCTATTGTCTTATTTCAAACAAAACCCCTATGACAAACCCTACTCTTCACTGTGTTCCAATCCTCCATTTATTAAATATTAGGCAGTATTATTTTAATCCTAAATATCTAAATTATTAAATCCCAACGCTCTGAACCCTTAAATTCCAAAAGTAAGCTTCTAAATTAACTAAGCGAAGTTACAAGAAAAAAGAACATTACACAAACATGTTTTCCTTGTATACATTAGCAATGAATAATCAAAAAAGGAATTTTTAAATTCTCTACTAAATAATGTCAACATTAATAATATACATGGGAACAGACTTAATTTAAGTGCAAGTATTATTCATTTAAAATTATAAAACATTGATAATAGGAAAAATAAAGAAAAGCAAAATAAATGTAATGTCCTGCTGTGGTGATGGCAGACTTAATATCTCTAAGATGGCAATGGCACAAATGCACCCTACAGACTCAATGTGGTTCCTATGAAAATTCCCAAAGCTTTTTGGGAAGAATTGCTCCTGCTGATCCTGTCACATATTAAATTGCAAGGGACCACAATGAGCCCTTGAGCAGAATCTTGAAAAAGAAAATCAAAGCTGGAGGCACAGGCTTCCCAAAATCTAATCTTAGTACAAAGTGAGCAGTAAATGAAACACTGAGACTCTTTCACAAAGATACACAGTTGACCCTTGGACAGTAGGCATGTGAACTCCACAGGTCCACTTAAACTGATTTTTCCCTACAAATATATTGGGAAAATGTTGTCAACATTTTGAAAAGTTACCTTTTCTCTAGCTTACTTTACTGTAAGAATATAGCAGATAATAGGTATAATGTACAAAATATTGTTAATCGAGTGTTTATATTATTGGTAAGGCTTCCAGTCAAAATAGGCAATCAGTTTTAGGATAACAAAGGTTTGGCAGAGTCACATGTTTTATGTAGATTGTGATTCTGTGGGGGAGTCAGCACCACTAGCCCCCATGATGTTCAAAGGACGACTGTATATAAAGATCAACGTACCTGAATGGAAATATCCAGTTGATTTCTGACAAGGGTGGACAACATTAACTTATTGAGAGAAAGTGTCTTTCCAGTAAATGGTGCTTGGCAACCTCCTATCCACATGCGGAAGAATGAAAATGAATTCTACCTTATATCACATACAAAAATTAACTCAAAATACAGAACCGCTTACATGTTATAGGTAAAACATGGGGATAAGTTTTCATGACCTTGGATTTAGCTATGGTTTCTCAGACCTGAAACCAAAGTACAAGCAACAAGAGAAAGAATAAATTAATTTCCTCCAAATTAAAATCTTTTCTGCATCAAAAGATTCCAACGAAGAAGTGAAAAAAGTCACGGAATAGAAGAAAATATCTGCACAATGTACATCTGACAAGAGCCTGTTATCCAGAATACACCATGAACTTGTACAGTGCAACAAGACAACATCCCAACTTTTTAAATGGATGAGAGACTCCAAGACATACAAATACTCCAACAAGCACATGGAAAGGAGTCCCATAGAATTCCCTGCACACACATGGGAATGGCTATATTCAGGAAAACTGAAAATCACACATTGACAAGGATGCAGCAGAACTGGAGCCCCTAACCTTTGCTTGTGGAAATGTAAAACGTGCAGCCTGTGTACAACACCTTGGTGTTTCCTCATAAAGATAAAGTACAATTACTTAATTGTGGTTCTACATCCACTACTAGATAATACTGCAAAGAAATGACTATGATGTTCAAACAGAAACTGGCCCACGAGTTCTTGGCAGCATTGATCAGCACAGCAAAAAGTCAGAAACAACTCAAATGCCCATCAAGGGGTGAATGGATGGATAAAAACGGGTTGATCCATAAACTGCATTTTTCTGCCATATACAGAAAGAAAGGAAAATGGTCCACAGCCTCCTGGAAAACGGTGTGGAGCATGGTGAAGGTGTCCCCAGAAACTTGAAGATACAGTTAATATATGAGCAGCAATTCCATTTCAGGGCATCTGCCCAAACCACAGGGCATCTGCCAAAAGCAGGGACTTAGATATTTGGACACCTATGCTCACAACTGCATGACTCACAATGGTTAAAAGGTGGAGAAGACCCACGTGTCCACAGACAAATGGATGAACAATGTGTCGTCTCCACACAGTGGAGTGAACAAGAGCATCCTGGAACCTGCTGCATGGATGGATCCTAAAGCCAATTTTCTCAGTGAAATGCACCAGTCACAGAAGGATGAATACTATGTGATCCCACTTACGTGAGATCTGGTGGAGCCCATATGAGCTAAAGTCCCTGGAAGAGTTCCAGAAAAAGGAAATGTGATCAGAATAGAAAGACATTTGCACACAGCTGGGGTAGATGGAAACAGCTGTGCTGGGTCTGTGCACTGGATTATCATGTGGAGACCATAATACTTCCCTCATTTAGGGTCAGGTGGTGGCTCCCTATAAACTTGTCCCTATTTAGGGTAGAGGCCAAGAGAATTTTTTGTGAAGTGACAGGTGTGGTAAAGTGGGACCATGGGACATTTAGTGTAAAGAGTGTTTGTACTGACACTGCAAGTTTTCTGTGTGCTTGAAATTGCTGGAAAGTAAATTCCTTTGCAGAACAACCATGTCAGTCCTACACCAGAAAAGCAGAGCAGACATCACACCCTGTCACAAAGGCCAAGCCCTCCCCATTCAGTTCACCAGAAGCGGACCGCTACTTAGCCTGCGGGAGTCACTACAAGGCACGTGGTAAAATTCCCTTGCAGACACTGGGCTTGGGTGTTGGGAAGACCTGGAGTGAAACACTGGGATTTTTAAATTCCAATTTCCACACTGCTCCACTAAAAACCTGTTACAGCTAAAAGTAAAATCAATAATCTTTCAGGATAAAATCAACTTACAGAAGTTGTTTGCTTCTGTTCACCAATAACCAACCGTCAGGAAGAGACATTAAGAAAACTGTGCCCTTTACATCTGCATCATAAAGAATGAAGTACCTAAGGAGAAGCCTGAACAATGAGGCGGGAGGCTTGAAGCTTGAGGTCTGAACACTGTGGACACTGCAGACCAGGATGGGGCTGGGGTGGGTTAGGTTATTACAAGTCCTGTCCACCAACAGGAACCTTCAGACTCCGTGGGACCCCCCCATCGAAATTCCACCACACTTCACAAAGAAGCAAACACCCAACAGGCTGGATAGAAACACACAGGACCCCATCACCACAGACGTCATGAGAAAGCAGAGCCTGGGCATCGTGCCCTGACCTCCCACTACACTGTGGACCTGTAGCAATGGAGACCCCATGTGGTGCCAAAACAGAAGTGGGAGTCTAAACAGAACACCAATTGCCCTTCATTCCCCAACCTGCTCGGCATGAAGAACTGGCTCACGAGGCCCCGGTCGCAGGCAGTGGGTGTTGGCCACCCTCAGGGAGCCAGGCTGGGTCAGCGCCATGCTGTGACCAAGGGGGCCTCCCAGGTGAACCCCACTTGGGGGACCCTTCGAAAGAAACCACCCTGTGTGCTGGGCGCTCAGCAAAGGCTGAAGCACAGGTAAGCGAGCCGCTTAAGCAGCCAACTCCCCTCCGCACCCATTCCAATTTCAGAGCCTTGTTAGGAAGGATGCCTGCAGCCTGGAAGGTTTCCCGCAGGTGTGGACAATCCACCCACTGCAAGGGGCCCGAGGCACGCAGCGTGGAGACAAAGGCTGCCGGGGAAGCGCTGGACAACACATACCCGCCCCAGCCCGGTCTCAGCCCGGGCCCGAACTCTCCCTGAGTGCCGCCAACCACACCCTGAACTCAGCTGCACCCTTCGTGGCAAAGACTCCGCAAATACTCCGTTAACCATCGCACGCCTTCCTCTCCCGGCCCCTGAAGAGGAGCGCTCAGTACAAGATTCACGGAAAGCTTCTCCTTACCTTTCCGTTTTGCAGCTCCTTATGAAACCGAGGTGCCCCTGTGGACGCGACCCGCGGTGTCACGGAGCTGCAGGGGATATGGAGCAATACCGGCACCGGTCAGATCCGGGAGAAAAGGCCTGCGTCCTGACCGCGAATGAGCCCTGCTGGTCCACAAAGAGGGCAGAGGTGCCGCTTGCGGGTCACGGTGAGCATTGCAGGATGCGTGCTTACAGCTCAGGGAAGGTGGTGCCCCCTTGTGGCTAAACTGATGAACCACAAATCTTTGGAAATTCAAGCCACAATGCGCACAAATTTCTTGTATCTTCTCCACTTTGATTGAGAGTGAAATGTATGAAATGAAGTAGGCAAAGGCTTTACAAGTTACACCAAAATTAACTCGAAATTCCCCATAGGCATGTTCCTTAGAAACTAAAAATAGAAATACCACTTGACCCGGTAATTCCACTCTTAGGAATTTACACAAAGAATATAGTTTCTCAGATTCCAAAAGACATATGCACCGCTATATTTGTTGCAGCACTTTTTACAAGAGCCAAGATATGGAAGCAACCTAAGTGTCCATCAGGAGATCAATGAATAAAGAAGGTGTGGTACATAAACACAATGGAATACTTCTTAGTCATAAGAAAAAAGATATCCTACCATAGGCAACAACATAGTTGGAGCTGGAAGATATTATGCTCAGTGAAATAAGCAAGGTGGAGAAAGACAAATGCCAAATGATTTCCTTCATTTCTGGAGTATAAAGGCAAAGTAAAAATGAAGGACCAAAACAGCAGCGGACTCACAGACTCCAAGAAGGGACTAGCAGTTACCAAAGGGGAGGGGTGTGGGAGGGCAGGTGAGAATGGAGGGAGAAGGGGATTGAGGGGTATTATGATTGGCACACATGGTGTGGGGGACCACAGAGAAGACAGTGTAGAACAGAGAAGACAAGTAGTGACTCTGTGGCATCTTACTACACTGATGGACAGTGACTGCAATGAGGCATGGAGGGGACTTGACAATATGGGTGGATGTATAGAGGGCAGTGTTCTTTCATGTGAAACCTTCAGAAGAGTGTATGTCAATAATACTTTAATTTTAAAAAATTTTTAGTGGTACACTCATAAAAAAATTTTTCATAGTCAATTTTAGATGCAAAATTATAAAATTTGTAGGTAAAGCAAGAAAATCTACACAACCTTGCTGAACCCAACACCAAAGGCCTATCCACAAAAGAAAAATAATCACATGTGCTTTATAGAGTTATAATTTCTACTCTAAAAGACCTTGCTCAGAGAACCCAAACAAAACACACAAACTAAAAGAAAATATTTGCAAAATACATTTTTGATAAAGGATTTGTACTCAAGATATACAAAGATACATAAAACAAAAATGAGCCATTAAAAATATTTTACAATTAAAAAAGGTCTCACCATGACATTCAAGAATTACATCACCAGTATTTATACAACTTCTTTGAAAAACTATGTCCCAACAAAAGCCACCATGCAGTTTTACATAATAGCTCTATTCATAAAGGCTAAAAACTTAAAGAAATCAGGATGTGTTTCAGCAGATGAATGCTTTGGCAAATTGGGGTACATCCATTACATTTCACTACAATTTGTACAGTGAAATGTACAGTTATTTGCCCAGTGAAGCTGGTGCCTTGATCACTGGTGCTCACAGGTGTACCCCACATGAGAAATGGTTTCTAACAGCTTCTTTGTAATTATGAAGGCTTTGGCCTTGGGCCAGGAGAAGGCTTCATTCTTCCCTGTGGGGTTGGAACACATCGCCCTCCCAGTACACGACATGGATGTGTTTGCCAACCTGGAAGCTCTCCAAAATTTATTTTTTGAGACACTTGTATGATGTATTATTAACTCCATTTTTATCTCCTCCCCTTTCTCTGGAGAATGGAGGGTTGAGGCTGAAAATTCCAAGTTTCTATTCATGGCATTGGCTTTCTGCCTGTCAGACACCTGAGCAGAACCCACCCAGAACCACCTACTTAGTATAAAAGACTCTCTTGCCCAGGAAATTCCCAGGGATTTAGGAGCCCAGGATCAGGAATGAGGCAAAGACCAGAATATGTTTTCTGTTGTATTTCTGTGTTCACGGTGGCACATCCCAGGAAGAGGGTCAGGAAGTTCTGCTTCTGCTATCCTAGGATAAGGAGGATTTACAACAAAAACTGTTTAATTCTTTAAAATGTTATAATGTTTTACCCCAACGTGTATGGATTAGATTCCAACTAAAAGGCTGATATGGCTGTAGTGACAAGTATTAGCTCCCACAGCTATTTGAGAGTTTGACCGAGGCAGTTTCTATGACTCTCCATGCACAGGTCTGGGTGGGGAGTGTAGGCCCCACCCTTGTAGTGGTAGAAACAGCCCTGGGCTCAGAGAGAAAGCCTATCTTACAAAAGAACTGGGACTTTGGTCTAAAGTTGCCATAGAAACACAAGTTAAATTTGAATTTCAGAGAACAAATAATTTTTTGGACATACTTATATTAACATAATTCTTGCTATCATCTGAACTATATCCTGTGTTTTTACCCCAAGACTGGCAGCCATATCTTAGGCCAGTCATCTAAATGCTTGGAGCTTCAATTTACTCATCTGAGAGATAGAATAATGCCCCCTGTAGAGTGCTGTGCTTAGTATCAACTGGGAACACTGCAAGGGCTGGGGGAGTTGTTCTTGACCCTCTTAGGGTTGCTGGGTCTGAAAATGAAACTGAGAAAGATTAACCAGAGAAAAGCACACCCATTTATTTATAGGTTTTATGTGATATGGGAGACTTCACAAGGAAGTGAAGACCCAGAGAAGCAGTTGGCCCTGAGCAATTTGTGCTGGGTTTGATAAGGAGTGGACATTTGTGGAGAAATATGACAGGTTCAGGAGTATGAGATAGTGTTGTAAATAGTGGGAACTTATCAAGGCCTGCTCATTAAGATTCCTCTTTATGTCCCTTTGTCTTCAAAGAAAAGGATTTTCCTTTCCTCTTGGTATAGGGAGGGTACCTCTCACATAAGACTTAAGACAATTAGAAACACTTGATTTTTCTAGCTTACCTTACAGTTATAATACAGCACAAAACATGTGTAATGTACAAAGTATGTGTTAACTGCTTATATTATTGTAAGTCTTCCAGTAAAAATAAGCAATGAGATTAGGATAATACTTAAGTTTGGGGGGAGTGACATGTTTTATGTCTATTCTGACTCTGTGGGATGTCAGCTAGACAACTCCCATTTTGTTCAAGGGTCAACTGTATGCACAGATCAACAGAAGTGAGTGGAAAGCCCAAAACTGACCCAAACCATATACAGTCACTTGCTTTCTGACAAGGGTGGACAAAATTAAATTAGGGAAAAAATTGTCTTCCTTGCAAACGGTGCTGGGAAATTAGCTGTCCGTATGCAGATGAATGAAACTGAACCCTTAACACATATCACATACAAAAATTAACTCAGAACAGACAAAGGGCTTACATAGTATTTAAAAAAACAACAGAGTCTAGAAGAAAACATGAGGTTAAACGTTCATGACCTTGGATTTAGCCATGATTTCTCAGATCTGACACCAAAGGACAAGCAACAGAAGAGAGCATAAAATTAAAAACATTTCTGTGTTAAAAGTCACCAACCAGAAAGTGAAAAACAGTCACAGAATGAAAGGAAATATCTCCACGTTGTACATCTAAAAAGAGCCTGTAACCCAGGAAACACCACAAACTAGTACAAGGCAACAAGACAAGACAAATGTTTAAAGTGGATTAAGATTCCAAGTAAGACATACAAATGTCCAACAAGCATATGAAAAAGTCTCACACAGCATCAGTTGCTATGGAAATGCAAATTAGACCACAGAGACCCCCACCCAATGCAAGCACGTGGCATTGGCCATACTCAGGAAAATTCAAAATCACATGTTACCAAGGATGCATAGGAATTAGAGCCCCTAATCTTGGCTTGTGGAAATATAAAACATGCAGCTTGTATACAACATCTTGGCATTTCCTCATAATATATAATACAGTTACCTAATTGTGGGTAAAGAACCAATCGTAGATAAAAACCACAAAGAAATGAAAATGCTGTTCAAACAGAAACTGGCCCAAGAGTTCTTAGCAGCACTGCTCACCACAGTAAAAAGGTAGAAACAACTCAAATGCCCATCAAGGGATGAACAGATGAACAAAACAGGTATGATCCGTAAACTACATTATTCTGCCAAATATAGAAATAAAGAAAAATGGTCCAAAGCTGATTTGAAAACACTGTGTGTGAAGAGTGTCCCCCAAAACTCGAGCATAGTTAACATATAATTAGCAATTCCATTTCAGGGCATTTGCGCAAATGACAGGAAAGCAGGGACGTAGATATTGCACACCTCTGTTTACAGCTGCATGAGTCACAACAGCCAAAAGGTGGGACGACCCGGGTGTCCACAGACAGATGAAAACAATGTGGTCTCTACACAGTGGTGTAAACAAGGAGTTTTAGAACCTGCTGCACAGATGGACCCATAAAGCCATTATGCTCAGGGAAATGCGCCCCTCCAAGAAGGACAATTATTATGTGATCCTGCTTATTCAAGGTCCCAGAGAAACTAACTGAGGTAAAGTCTCGGGAACAGTTCCAGAAAAAGGAAACTGCATCAGTATAGTAAGACATGTGCACACAGCTGGAGCGGATGGTGACTGCTGTGGTGGTTCTGTGCATTGGATTATCATGTGGAGACCCTAATACTTCCCTCATTTGCAGTCAGATGTTGTTTCCCTGGAAGCGTGTCCCTGTTTGGGGTAGACACCACAGAAATTTTGTGTGAAGTGGAAACTGTGGTAAAGTGAGATGCTAGGAAATTCAGTATAAAGTGAATCTGTACTGACACTACAAGATTTCTGTAGGTTTTAAATTGCTGGAAAGTAAATTAGTTTGCAAAATAACCATAAGAAAAGCACAGCAGACATAACACCCTGTCAAGAAAGGCCAAGCCCTTCCACCCAGTTCAAACAAATGGCACCTTGCAGGGGTCCAGGGCTCATGAGAAGGCCTGTTGGAGGTTCCCCTGCAGCCACTTGGCCTTGGATGTTGGGAAGACCTGAGTTACAAAAAGTGGAATTTTAGAATTTCAATTCCCGCCGTACTTCAGCAAAGACCTGTTAGAACTAAAAATGAATTCAGTAAACTTGTAAGACAACAAACCAACTTATAAAAGTCGTTTGCTTGTATTCACTAATAACGAACCTTCAGAGATTAAGAAAATAATGCTCTTTACAAGTGCATCATAAAGAAAAAAGTGTTGTGTAAGAATAAAACAATTCCTACCATTTGCAACAATTTGGATGGAGCTTGAGGGTATTATGCTCAGTGAAATAAGCCAGACGGAAAGAGTACCTAATGATTTCACTCATACGTGGAGTGTAAGAATAAAGAAAAAAAATTGAAGAAACAAACCAGCAGCAGATTTACAGAACACAAGAATGGACTAACAGTTACCAAAGAGAAAGGCCCTGGGGAGGGAGGGTGGGAAGGGAAGGTAAGCTGGGAAAGGCATTATGATTAGCACACATAATGTGCCAGGAGAGGTATGGGGAGGGCTGTCCAACACAGAGAAGGCTAGTGATTCTACAGCATCTTACTACACTGATGGTCAGTGACTGTAATGGGGTGTGTGCTGAGGACTTGATGATGGGGGGAAACTAGTAACCATAATGTTGCTCATGTCGTTGTAGATTAATGATACCAAAGAAATAAATAAATAAGACTAACGTGCTGTGGAAAAAACTGTAGTATTTCCAAAGTATCTCACCTAGCCTTCGTGCATCTCCACATAAGTAGGTGCTTCCAAGAAGTGGAGAGAAATAGTCCATCTCTCTATCAACAGGTAATTACGAGGGCGAGAGAGGGCATATTTGGACTGGAGAAGTTCGGTGGGGCCCCTTATTCTGAAGCCTGGTTGTGACAGACACGGGCATGCTGAAGTGGATGACTACTAGTAAGTAACAAACGGGTTTCTCCCACTTTATTTCTCCCTTTGACTGATTTCGGCTCAAAGGTATTTAGTTCAGGAATTTTCTCCAGAAGTTCCAGGTACCTAAGAACAAACTTAACCGAGGAGGTGGGAGACCTGAAAATTGTGGACCCTGCAGATGTGGACCGGAAGAGTTAGGTTGTTACAAGACCCTCCACACACAGCAATGGGCACAACCCCTGCGACCCTCACCAAAATTCTATCGCACTTCTCACAGAAACCAATCAAACACCCAGCAGGCTTGGTGGAACTGCACGGGACCCAATCCCCACAGCCGTCCTGGGGAAGCGGAGCAGGAGCATGGGAACCCTTTCATCCCATTACAATGCAGTGCTGCAGCAACCGAGAACCCGTGTGGCGCCCAAGCAGATGCGGGTGTGGTAACAGAACATGGGGCGCCCTCTGCTTCACCAATCCGGCTCTTACCTTGGAGGCAGCGCACGAGGCCCGGGCACAGGCCACGGATGGGGGGCAGCCCTCGGGAAGCTTGGCTGTGTCAGTGCCGTGCTGAGCCTGGGGGGAGCCTCCCAGGCGGACCCCACACAGGGGCTCTTCTCAGGAATCCACCCTGTGTGCACAGCACACCGCAAGACCTGAACCCCAGGTAAGCAGGCCATTCAGCAACCAAGTCCCCTCTGCCCCATTACCATCTCAGAGCCTGGAGCCTGGAGGGCCTCCCGCAGGTGCGGCCAATCCACCCACCGCACGGGCTCCCAGGGACGCGCTGGGCACCGCTCACTCGCCCCGGCACGGACTCAGCTGTGTCCCGGACTCACCCGCCCCCTCAACTCCACCCGTCGCGTCAGCCGCTCCCCCAAATTCAACTGAGACCCCTTTCCCTGCCGCAGGCCTTCCTCCGCAGGCCCGTGAAGGAGAGTGCTCTGCAGGCGACTTCCGGGTGCCTCTCCTCACCTTTCCGTCCCGTGGCTCCTCAGAAAACCGAGCTTTCACGGCGGCCGCGGACGGCAGTGTCCTGGACTGTGCAGCACGGGAGCCTGAGGAATTCCGGCTGCCGCCAGAGCCAGAAGGATGTCCTGGGGCCTGACCGTGCATGCGCCACGCAGGTCCACAGACAGGGAAAAGGCGTCGCCTGAGGGCCACGGTGGGCGGAGTACACCCACTTATTTCTAAGTTTTTGTGATATGGGACGAGGGCTCACAGCTCGAGGAACGTGGCGCCCCCTCATGGCTCGATTGATGAATCACAAAATTTTGGAAAATCAAACCCCAATTTGCAGGAATTTCCCAAGTCTTGTATAATTTGTTGGAGAACATACAGAATGCAATGAAGGTACTCACAAGCTTTACAACTTATACAAAAATCCACTCAACATTATCCATAGACAATTTTTAGGTGCAAAATTATAAAAATTCTATGTAAAAGCAAGAAAATCTATACACTCTTGCTGATGACTTTTAACCACCAACACCAAAATCCTATCCAAAAAATAAAAGGATACGTCATGTGGGATTTATAGAATTAAGATTTCTACTCTATAAAATCTTGTTCAAAGAACCCAAACTCAAATTACACACTGGGAGAAAATGTTGGCAAATACATATTTTATAAAGTATTTGTACTCAAGATACACAAAAATCCATAAAACAAAAAAGAACCATTAAAAACTATCTTACCTTTGAAAAGATAAGTCTCACTTTAGGATCCAAGAATTGCGTCGCTGTTATTTAGACAACTACTTTGAAAAACTGTGTCTCAACAATATTCACCATGCAATTTTACACAGTACCTCTATTCATAATGGCTAAAAGCCTAAGGAAATCAGGATGTGCTTCAGTAGATGAATGCATTAGCGAACTGGAGGTACATCCATTACCTTTCATTAAGACTTGTACGATTTGCCCAGTGAAGCTGGTGCCATGATCAATGGAGATTACAGAAGGTCTACCCCATGTGAGAAATGGTTTCTAACACTTTTTTGTTACTGTGAGGGATCTCCCTTGGGCCAGCAGAAGGTTTCATTCTTCCCTGTGGGGTTGAGACTCATCACCCTCCCAGTACACCACATGGATGTGTTTACCAACCCTGAATCTCTCCAAACTCCAATTGTTGAGACACTGGTATGACCTATTATTAACTCTGTTTTTATCCGCTCCCCTTTCTCTGGAGAATGGAGGGGTGAGGCTGAAAATTGAAGGCTTCTAGTCATGACTTGGGATTTCTGACTTTCAGGCACCCAAGCAGAGCCCACCCAGAACCACCTACTTACAATAAAAGATGCTGCTATTACCCAGGAAATTCCCAGGGCTTTAGGAACCCTGTGTCAGGAATGAGGCCCAGACGAATATACACTTTCTATTGTATTTCTGTGTTCATGTTGGCACATCCAGGGAGAGGGTCAGAAAGCTGTGTTTCCACTATCAAAGGAGAAGGAGGATTTACAAAAAAGCTAAGTTGACTTATTAAAAAAAGTTGTAATGTTTGACACCAAGGTGTATGCATTAGATTCCAACTACAAAGCTGATGTGACTGTAGTGCCAAATGTTAGCTTCCACGGCTATGTGATGGTCTGACTGAGGCAGTTTCTATACCTGTCCATTTGCAGCTCTGGGTTGGGGGTGTAGACCCCTCCCATGGATTAGTGGAAACAGCCCTGGGCTCTGAGGAGAAGCTCGTGTTACACCAGAACTGGTACTTCAGCCTAAAGTTGCCATACAAACACAAGTTAAATTTGAATTTCAGAGAAGGAATTATTTTTTGGACATACCTATATTAAAATATTTTTTGCTATCATATGAACTATATCCTGTGTTTTCACCCCATTTAACAGCCCTAACTTAGGCCAGTCATGTAAATGCTTGGAGCTTCAGTTTCCTTATATAAATGATAGTATGATGTCCACTGTAGAGTGCTTTGCTTAGCATCAACTGGGACCACAGCAGGAGGTGGGGAATTATTCTTGACCACCTTAGGATTTCTGGGTCTGAAAAATAACTGACAGACAGACTAACCAGAGAAAAGTACACCCACTTATTTATAAGTTTGTTTGATATGGGAGACTTCACAGGGAAGGGTTGACCCACAAAAACAGTTGGCCATGAGCATTTTTGTGCTGGGTTTGATAATGAGTGGACAGTTAGATTAGATGGGGAAGACATTTACAAGTCTTCCTGAGTATGTAAGAGACAAAGATAATACCTTTGTGATCATTTCTGAAGGGTATAAAACAATTTCCTGAATCTTAGCTCATTTTGTAAACTCAAAATGAAATGACAGCTGATGCCTGCATTTTCCCAGAGGCAAAAATATGCCTCATCTGAAAATGGTGGTTTCACTGCAGCCATAGGTGTACTACCAGCGGAGGCTAAGTCTCTTCCTATTCATCAAATGACGCTGCACCAGTCTGTGTCACAGCATTGTTAAATGGCAAGATGACCTTTCAGGAATTCTCTAGATCACTGATGGCCAAGGAGAATAAATTAACCAAACAGAGCCCATCAGGGGATTTCTGGAAAGGCTATTAATACAGGAAAGCATTAAGATGTAACCACACAGATTGGTGGAAACACAGCTAGGTATTAGTGGCAGCAGTTTCAGTTTAAAACATTTCTTTTACCTTGTTTAAAAAATGGATATTTGTTCAGCTGCATCTCCTGTACCGTCAGTGCTGACCTGTCAGGGACCTGAGATCTAATGGAAAAGTGAGCTGATATGCAAATGACAGCATCAGACCCAGGAGCTATCAGAAAAATGCAAAACCCAGCTTTTCTCCCAAACCCTGGACCTATCATGATTTGGGTTGAAGATTTTTTAATGCTCGTTCTCTCTTTCTCTCCGCTGTTTTCTTTACCAACTTTTTCCATCCTAAAACTTTCAGAACTCAATCTTCATGTTGCTGCCTCCTAACTCATTTCTAACATTTGGTAGGTTTACTTGCAGAAATAATTGTACCTTTCCACGAACTAATGTGCTGGATGTGGACTGGATAAATATCTGTTTATAGCACTTGAAGGGCAATAGGCAGAGTCACATCAATCAAGTGACTCAGTATGAACTGCCATTTAAGATACCCCGTGGGAGTGATTTTTTGTTCAGTTGAAGTGCTTGTCATTTCTTTAAATTTCATATTTCTTTAGATGTAACCAAGGCATGTTAGCTAATGTAAAATGCAGAAGTAAAACATTTATTTATAAAGCAACAGATTTGAAACAATATAGCATTCACAAGTCAAATACAGTTTCTTATTCTGTGATAAGCATTTGCTAACGTGAGGCTTTATTGTGTAAACCCACCTGCATATGCAATGGTAAACAATTTCCTGACAACTTTGGTTGAGTCATGAAATAGTCTTAAAGCTGAAACATAAGTTACAATTTCTGGTAAAACCTGGGGTCTTCTGTGAAGCCTCAGGAGTTTGATTTCCCATGAACCTCTTTAGATTACCTTGTGGTTCCCAAGCCTCTGTTTTGGTTCCGTTTTTCTCACTTTCTCTTTCTTTCTCCAAGAAAAATTTAGAAAGTCATCATTACTGAGCATGTGTTGACTGTTTCCCATCATACTCTCCATGTGTCTTTGCATCCCAGAAGGGGGCAGCTAGGCAGTGGGAATGGCAGACTGAGGGTCTGATCAGCTGATCAGGCTGATATAACCAGTCTATCAACCTCATCTCCCCTTCTCTCACTTCCACCCTCTGCCTTCCCACCTTCTCCCACTCTCCCCAGGACTTTAGACAAAGGCAATAGAACATGAGCTTTGGGGTCAGGCACACCTGTCTTTGAATCCTCCCACCTCCCAAGCTGTGTGACCTGATAAGCTGCCTGCTCCACCCTGTCACTGTTCCTTCATTTGACATGTGGCCAGGGTCACCATTTGAACTGCTATTTCTGGGCAAGTCTAGGTGTATGCTGTGTATCCTGACATACTCATCAATATTGCCTCTGTTCAATGTCACAATTAACCTGAACAGACCATAAAAATGAGGCATTTTAGGTGTCTACTATAGTGCCCAGTACATAGTTCCTTGAGATGGTAACTTCTACTGTTATTAATAATTATTTGAAGTGATCTTCCCACCAGACCTCAGTGGATTACTTGATGTGGTTAGCTGGATGTGAGCTTAGAACTGAAAAGTCCACTTTGTTTTTGCACTTTGTTTTAGAAACAAATAACGCCCACCTAATTTTGTTTTACAATCTCAACTGAATGTAGGGCTCACCAGAATAAAGCCACAAAAGCAAGAAGCAGTAATGACCACTTTAAGCTGGAAAGGAGAATGCATATTAATCACAATTTCACTTTGAGCAGGGAAAAATTGACACATAAAGCAAAAAAAAAAAAATAAAGTGTTTCACAGCAGGGTAGAATAAAGTTCAGGCATAGATGGCTTTTCCAAAATTAGTTCTCCTCCGTGAGCTCCGTGGGTAGAGCCTGAGATGAACAGCCTGCCAGCACAGGGCCTTGGGAAGACAGGTGAAGTGTCTCAGCAGAGATGAGGGGGCCCCAGTGATGCTCAAGGTAAAACATCATCTTTAGTGGAAATAGCAGACGAATTCACAGGAAAACCTTTGTCAGGGTGAAATGCAATAACTGGCCTTGTCTTACTTTTTCTGACTCATCAACCCACTGCCAGACAGATTAACTGCTCAAAGTTATATGCCAGACCCAGGACTACACACTGGTCATGTGGGATGTGACACTCATTCCCTGCCCCAAGTAGCTCAGACTACAGACAAGGAGAGACGCATGGCAGTGACAGCTCTCTGTGCTGTGGAAAGGCATGCTGTGTAACTTGGGAAGGTAACCTCAAAAACAAAGGGCCCCAAGCCCTGTTGCTAGCCACAATAGATGGCATTTCCTTCCGTCATTGCAGAATAGTGCAGGGGTTTGCAAGGTAATTTTCATGTGGCTATAACTATTCCCATGGCCTTAGAGTTCTCTTTTCGATACTTCACATCCAGTCAACAGGTAGAAGAAAGAGGAAACTAGAGGGTGTCACAGGAATATTTTTTGGGCTAGGTTTGGAAGTGGTGCCCACAAGCCATTTGTCAGAGCTGGTCACATTGGCACCACATAATGCAGTACCTGGGCAGCCATTTTCTGGTAACAATTCTACAGGATGAAGGAGGAGAATTAATCTTTTCTGAACAGCCAGCTGTTCATGGGACTTATACATGGAGGTGGTATTTGAGGGCAGCTCAGAGGAGAGAGATAACCCAACTGTGCATGTGTGTGTGTGTGTGTGTGTGTGTGTGTGTTTGTTTGTGTGTGTGTATTTCTTGGGTGAGGGATAGATCTTAGCAATATCTCATTGGAATAATTGATATTTTAACTAAGGTTTACAAGAGAAATAGTATTTAACTCATGAAGGGCATTGGGAGAAGGAAGACAGTTATACATAAGGAACAGCATGTGCAAAGGTACTGGAGAATTAATCCGAACATCTATAAAACAAATCCTACAAACGTGTCTTTGAAGTGCCAGAAATCATTCAAAATTCTGGGAAAGCAGCTGTACACAGAACAGACAAGGCCTCCACTCGCCTCACCCCATATTCTAGAGGAAGGAGAAAAACCACACAGAAGCAACTAAGTACACAACTCCAAACATCATACAGCATGTTGTGTGGGAGAAGCGCATGTCTGTAAGTAGGGCTGGAGCAAAGGGTGAATGTTGAAAGTGTGGAAAAAGGAAGTGATAAATGATGAGACTGGAGAAGATGGAAAAGGCCAGCCAGGAAGTGGCCTTCATGCATTAACGGGCACCAGCAAGAGGAGACGGGCAGAGCTGTGAATTGTGGAAGCTCCCTGGCTTATGGCAGAGAGACGCCAGGTGTGGGTGCAGAGAGCCTGGTTTAAAGGCATCTGAATAGACTTGGGATGAAATAGGAGCCATGGTTGGAGGAGTGAAAATGTGAGTGGGTGCAGTGCAAACAGGGGACTTGCCCCTCCTTCCAGGTTTCAGGCAGAAAATGGGAAGAATGTGTTTGCCTAACCCAGTCAAGTCCTTTTGGTTTGTGTACCTTTCTACTATTAAAAATTTGTATATATATCCTCGCAGAAAAATCTAAAACTTAAAATTTTACCCTGAGTTATCAGACAGTGCTGGGTACAGAGGAATACATGTACATGTCTGTGTGTACACAGACACATATATATTTATTTCTATGTGCATAGATATATTTTGTAGACTGTGCTCCACCTGTGTGTACACAAGCTCCCCAGCTGTCACTGCCCATTTCCCCACCGCAAACACTCTCCTCCCTCCACCTGTACTCTGATACCTGCATCAGTTGGAATCACTGTGTGGAAGGCCACACCTTGTTGGGGCTCCAAGGTAGCCCCCCTCTATATTCCCTCCAAACCCTGATCAGGCTCGGACTACCGATACCAGGCCAGGCCACCACCTACTGAGGCTGCCCTCTTCATCCTGCCTGGGCTCTGGGCCCTGCTTCAGTCATCACAGCATCCCTAAACAACCTCCACAGCCACCTACCTCACTCAGACCTCCTTAGGAGCTCTACAACAACACTTTTCCAGAAGAGAAGGGGGGAAAGAACAAGGGCAAGACAAAAAGTTCAAACGCACACATTTTTTTTTAATCAGAAGTTGGAGTTGGTAGAGATGGAAGCAAGACTCATGTGTTTTTATTTAATGTTGATTTTTTGACCAAGTAAATCCTTAAATATTTAAAACAAGAGTTCCTAAAATTGAAAGTAAGTACACTTACATCCCTAATTGGTAACAGATCAAGAAAATAATTGTTGCAATGCTTTAAGGCAAATATTTATCCTGCTTAGTGGGATGTGTTCTCAGGATAAAAGAAATGTAAAGTTTAACTCAGGAGTTAAAAGCAATAATACTGATATTGTTATTTTAGAACTAATATACGTATTAAAAGATTCAGAAATAAATATGTTAATATTAGCAAATATTTTCTGTGTAAGAGAAAAGCAATGTAAGTATAGCAATTTAAGTTAAAGTAGAACTTCAGTATTGTTACATTTGTATAGGAAATTTCAATATGAACAATAATTTAAAAATATATACCTTTGTATTTTCCCTATTTTTGACCATTGAAGAGCCTAGAAGCATTGATGACCCAGTGGCAGTGAGCACCCTCAGCAGCCAGATTTTTGTCTTTAACTAGTTTCCCCATGAAAGGAAACAGGGCTCTTTAGAGAAGTGGCTGGTTCTGGGTCTGGGAGAGGGAGTGCACTTGGTGAGCTGGGGACACCTTCCTGTGCCAGGATAATAGGCAGTTTGAAGGGGCTCTTACTGGAAAAAGATGGGATATTGCAACTTCAAAATGAATGAAATCCACTGACTATATGCAAACCTGTAAGTCTATAAAATGATACTCAGAAAAGAGAAAAACAAATATAAAGCAGGCAAAAAAAATTTGAAGTCTACTCCTTACTATTAAAGGGACAATCCAAATACATAACTATTTACCTTGCCTTTCCAGAAGAAGCAGTTGATGAGATGAATCTCTCCTTCGCTCTTTCTCTCTGACAAAGATGGCCAACTAATAAACATAAAAGGAATAATAAAAATAGAGAAATCAACATTTTGCAACCCCTGGTGAAGTCACTGATGGAGGCAAGAATCATCAATGGATGATTAAGCCATTAATTAGGTGATACATTTATGGAGAGCTGGATCTCCTAGTACTGCTCAATACTGACTCCACAGATTATCTGATGGTTGAAAAACAGAAATAGAACTTTATGAAGGAGAGATGAGGATGTCTTTACTACTGATAAAGAGTCAGTTAGATGTACCTCATGAGGTAAAGTAATATCATACAGCATCAATGATGATGTCTTGCCTGAAATGTTTAACCTGAATGTAATTCAGCCTCTATATCCACACTCCAGTTACAGAGAATTCATGGGTAAGTGAAATAAGGTAAATGCCACCAAAAATTCAGAAGCTGGACAAATTCAGAAACTAGGCCATTCTGAGGGACATCTGGCCTTGTCTCTTCACCAAGTTAATGTCATGCTAGAGAAAGGGGCAGGGGAGCACCATTCTAGATTATAAGTGACTTAAGAGATGTGGCAACCAAATACAGTGTGGAGTGGATCCTGGTAGGACAAAAATGGGGGTAACATACAATTTTTGGAGCGATTGGAAAATTTTGAATATGGATCAGTTATTAGATTATGATAATAGAAAAATACCATTACTTATGTTAGCTATACAATGGTATTGATTTTAAGAAGGAAAATGTTCTGATTTTCATGATGTCCATTTAACTTATTTAAAATATCTTGGCAAAAAAAATTGATAATGTAAACATGGCAAAACTGTTAATAACTATTAATCTAGGTAATGGATATCTAGGCAGTCATTATACTCTATTTTCATGTGTGTTTGGAAATATTTATGATAAAAAGTTAAAAGCAATTCTGATTCCTAGGCTCCAACCCAGACCCACCAAATGATCCTAAATCCTGGCTGGCATCCCTATTTTACCACATATCCCATCTCAATGAAGGAATGAGTGAATTCATGACTTTTTCATCTGTTGTAATCTTTCTAAAAAAATGTTTATCAGGCCCATACTAGAAGCCAGGAACATTTCTAGGTGCTGAAGATTCGACTCTGAAAGAAACATACACAAAGGATCATAAAACTGTGGAGCTTGTTACCCTGCCTTGTATACAGTAAGCCTCTTTAAAGCCAACCTACTTTTTAAAACTGTTAAATATAACACAAACTCAGAACACTGCCTAAAACAGATGGACAGATTAATGAATTGTTAGGCAGTCATACCCCCACCTCCCACAGGACCCAGAGACCTGCCCGTCAGCCAGGAGTCTCCCAGGCCCCTGCTCACCTCCTCACCCTCCCCTAGAGCAGGACTCAGAATGCCACCTTGAGGAGCAGAGGCAGAGTTCAGAGCCCAGCTCCCAACATTTCTCTGAGCATTACCTTGCCCCACAAAAGGAAAATCCTACATTTTCCCTTTTGTTCCAAAGGACCTATTTGCAAATTTTCACAGAACATCACAACTCAGACATGTGTATTACACATGTGACTCTCACTTTATAATATCAAGAAATGCAGCAGCTCCAGGCAAGCATTTTCCTGATTCACAGCTAATTTCAATTACATAAAGTCATAAAAGGTGTAAACACATAATTCTATGATGGTGGGATGAAGAAATTTAAGTGATATTTATAATAATCTCAGTGTCAGCCTGAAATGAGTAATGGTAATGTCGAGGAGGCTGCTTGCTGTCATGTGGAGTGATGTTAAGAGGTGACCTGAGGTGTTGTTTGTTACTTAGGCTAGTTGAATGAACAGAGAAATAACTTTTCTCCATTTTTAATTCTTTTAGAAATCAGAGAACTTTAATCTAATCCGCATATTTTATGACTTTTTCCCCTCTTCTGATCTCTAGGTCTTTCAGACCCAGAGGTGAAATATTGTTAAAAAGGACAATGTGTCCCCTGCCTGACTGTTCTCAGAATGCCCAAACCTTGGAAACAATGCAAGGACTGAAAACTAAAGGGACTGCATTTCATGCAGCATTCTCAAAGCTCTAAAACAAGCTGATTGTAAATGCACAGTGAAACACCACGTAGGCAGGCTGCCGTGAGCATTAAGAAAAACAATAGGCACACAGTGCAACTTGGGGCATATCCCAGCAGAGGGAGAGTTCAGGGGCAGCTAATGAGAGTGGGCAGGTCTCCCCTTTCAGCATCTCCATTTCCTGCCTATGTGGCCTGGGGCCCATGTGGAGCAGTAGCCTTAGCCCCTTTTGAGCAAATGGGGACGATGCCGATGCCTCCCAGGAATGCTGTGAGGACTGATGGCAACTCCCATACACCTGGCGTCCCCAAGGCCACTCTGCCTCCATCCACTACCTCACACTTCCTCGAGGTTTCTTTCCCCTTGCTACTCAGGAGCAACTAGAAAATGTAGGAAACACACGTCTTTTTAAAGGGGGCGCTTTTGCCATTTCTACCCTCACCCTGAACAGGAGTCCCATGATTGCATCCTGAGACATCTTTTAATGGTTGTAATCACTTCCAACCTCTGTAATCTTTCTAAACCTCAATTTCCTCATGTACAAAATGAGGATGGAGACACCCTTACAATGGGTCGGAGTGAAAAGTAAATGAGTTAGGGCATTTTTGTTTCTGTTAGTGTTGAGTCTGCAATGTTTCCCCAGGTCTGCTGCACAGACAGGACCCACGTCAACCCTCCTGGCATGAACACAGCCGAGACCGCGGGCCTTGGGTTGCAGCAGTGGGGCTGAAGGGTGACAGACGTGGCCTCGGGCACATGAAGCAAACTCCTGCCGCAGCCCGGGATCCCCACAGTGAGACCTGTAAAATGTCAGAGACGTTCAGGGGCAATCGCTCTATGCTTCTCTCCACCTCTCCCTGCCTTTCCCGGGCGGTTAAGTCTCCCGCTACGGCCTCAGCATCTTCCTTGGGGTTTGGAGCTTGACACTCTATAAGTTTTAATGAGGAATAATAGCCAAATTTGGCTCTTTTTGTTTTCTCTTGTTCAAATACTTGTATTTGTTTGCTCTCTGGATGAAAAATAGAAGTGTGTCATGTCAGTATTGGGCTGGACATCAAATAAAAGTTAGACAGTATGGAGTGTCGGCAGTGGAGCAATGGGATTTACCCTTGACTCTGAGGTTCAGGGTATAGTCTTCCTGGCCACTGAGTCACTGGGGGGTGGCAACCTCACCAGGAGCTAGAGGCACAGGCCATTTCTTTCTGGAATCTTCTTAAAGGGCCTGTGTATCACAAGTGTGTTCTTTACTTAAATGTTTTTAATTTTTTTCATTTAAAAGAATTCCACGTTTTCATAATGTTTTTTAAAGAATTGGAAAGCCATATAAGATGAATATGTCATTTTTGGAGTAGCTATTTATTGTGGATCTGACTTTTGGCAAACATTTTTACTTCAATATTTGAAAAGTTTTTAGTACTATAAAACAATGGTTTCTTCTATAGGAAGCTATTAAAATGTCAAGGCATTAAAATTTCTATCACTCTTTTTCTCTCCTCTTTTATAGGTATAGATGTAATTTAATGGAGTGTATTATTCCATCTAAAGGCAGACCTAGAAGTAGTAATTCTTTGCAGGTTGCCCAGTAAAGGTGGCAATATTGATTGTTTCTTTCAGTAATTGTTGATTGGAATATCTCATAATCATTAATATTTTTAAAGCCAGGCTTACATGATATAGAGGCATGTTACTAGCCCTATATCAATGGTCTGCTCAGAAGAGAATTTTGAAATGTAAGATCAAGTGGGTAGATATAAATGTGATATCAAGAAGTATATACCAGGAGGAGGGATTGGAAGATGGCGTCGTGAGTAGAGCAGCGGAAATCTGCTCCCAAAAGCACATATATCTATGAAAATATAACAAAGACAACCCTTCCTAGAATAAAGAACAGAGGACACACGACAATATCCAGACCACATCCGCACCTGAGAGAACCCAGAGCCTCACGAAGGGTGTAAGATACAGGCACCGGCCTGTAGGGAGCAGTGCACCCATCCTCCCAGCTCCTGGCAGGATAAGGATAGGCAGAGCGGGAGGGAGATGGAGCCCAGGACTGCCGAACACCCAGCCCCAGCCATCCTTGACAGAGTGCAGACACAGTGCGTACTCAGGGGACCCTGGATACTAGAAAAAAAAGGCAGCAAGAACAGTGAGTGCGCAATGGAGGCCTGGCGCCGGAGAACACCAGAAAAGCGAGCGAACATTTTTTTTTTTGCTGTTTTGTTTTGGTGAGCGCATTTTTGGAAGTCTAAAAGGGATAGGGACCACAGAACTAGGGAAACTGGTCAGCAAGAACAGTGAGCGGGCACCAGAGGCCTGTCGGTGGAGAACACCAGAAAAGCGAGCGACCATTTTCTTTTTTTTTTGCTGTTTTGTTTTGGCGAGTGCATTTTGGAAGTCTCAAAGGGATAGGGACCCCAATACTAGGGAAACATGGCAGCAAGACTGGTGAGCAGATGCCTGAGACTGGCACCCAAGAATAAAGAAAAATGAGCGGCCACCTTTTATTTTTTCTTTTTTTCTTTTTTATTTGTGGTCATTGTTTTGTTTTGGCGGGTACTTTTTGGAAGTGTTAAGGGGGCAGGGCGGAATACATAATCCAGAGGTAGGGAATCCAGGGATCTCTGGGCACCCTAACCCCTGGGCTTCAGGGTACAGGGAGGCCCCTTATGGAGATAAATAGCCTGCCAGAAGCACCCCTCAAACGTGACTCAACCACTTTGGAGCAGGTGCCAGAGCCAGGCCGTGCCCACAGCAACAGCTGAGATGAAATCCATAGCAGCAGGGCAGGAAGCAGAAATCGTGTCTGCACGTAGCTGCCCAGCACAAGCCACTAGAGGTCACTGTTCTCCCAGGAGAGGAGGGCCACAAACCAACAAGAAGGGAAGTCTTTCCAGCCGTCACTCATCCCAGCTCTGCAAACTATTCCTATCACCATGAAACGGCAAAGCTACAGGCAGAGAGAGATCACAGAGACAACACCAGAGAAGGAGACAGAACTAAACAGTCTTCCTGACAATGAATTCAAAATAAAATCATAAACATGCTGTCAGAGATGCAGAGAAATACGCAACAGATATGGGATGAATTCCGGAGGGTGATCACAGATGCCAGAAAGGAGATCACAGAAATGAACAAACTCTGTAAGGGTTTATAAGCAGAATGGATAGGATGCAAGAGGCCATTGATGGAATTGAAATCAGGGAACAGGAACGCATAGAAGCTGACATAGAGAGAGACAAAAGGATCTCCAGGAATGAAACAATATTAAGAGGACTGTGTGACCAATCCAAGAGGAACAATATCCGTATTATAGGGGTTCCAGAAGAAGAAGAGAGAGGTAAAGACATGGAAAGTATTGTAGAAGAAATAATTGCTGATAACTTCCCCAAACTGCGGGAGGAAGTAATCGAACAGACCACGGAAATACACAGAACCCCCAACAGAAAGGATCCAAGGAGGACAACACCAAGACACATAAAAATTAATATGGCAAAGATCAAGGACAAGGAAAGCGTGTTAAAGGCAGCTAGAGAGAAAAAGGTCACCTATAAAGAAAAACCCATTAGGCTAACATCAGACTTCTCAACAGAAACTCTACAGGCCAGAAGAGAATTGCATGATATATTTAATACAATGAAACAGAATGGCCATGAACCAAGGATACTGTATTTAGCACGACTATCATTCAAATATGACAGTGGATTAAACAATTCCCAGACAAACAAAAGCTGAGGGAATTTGCTTCCCACAAACCACCTGTACAGAACATCTTACAGGGACTGCTCTAGATGGGAGCACTCCTAGAAAGAGCACAGCACAAAACACCCAACGTATGAAGAATCGAGGAGGAGGAATAAGAAGGGAGAGAAGAAAAGAATCTCCAGACAATGTATATAACAGCTCAATAAGGAAGCTAAGTTAGGCAGCAAGATACTAAAGAGGCTAAATTTGAACCTTTGGTAACCACGAATTTAAAGCCTGCAATTGAAATAAGTATATATCTTTCAATAGTCAAACTAAATGTTAAAGGTCTGAAAGCACCAATCAAAAGACACAGAGAAATAGAATGGATAAAAAAGCAAGACCCATCTATATGCTGCTTACAATAAACTCACCTCAAACCCAAAGACATGTACAGACTAAAAGTCAAGGGATGGAAAAACATATTTCACGCAAACAACAGCGAGAAGAAAGCAGCGGTTGCAGTACTAATATCATACAAAATAGACTTCAAAACAAAGAAAGTTACAAGAGATAAAGAAGGACACTACATAATGTAAAAGGCTCAGTCCAACAAGAGGATATAACCATTCTAAATATATATGCACCAAACACAGGAGCACCAGCATATGTGAAACAAATGCTAACAGAACTAAAGGGGGAAATAGACTGCAATGCATTCATTCTAGGAGACTTCAACACACCACTCACCCCAAATGATAGATCCACCGGGCAGAAAATAACAAAGGACACGGAAGCACTGAATAACACAGTAGAGCAGATGGACCTAATAGACATCTATCGAACTGTACATCCAAAATCAACAGGATATACATTCTTCTCAAGTGCACATGGAACATTCTCCAGAATAGACCACATACTAGGCCATAAAAAGAGCCGCAGAAAATTCCAAATGATCGAAATCCGACCAACCAACGTTTCAGACCACAAAGGCATAAAACTAGAAATAAACTGTACAAAGAAAACAAAGGCTCACAAACATATGGAGGCTTAAAAACACGCTCCTAAATAATCAATGGATCAATGACCAAATCAAAATGAAGACCCAGCATTATATGGAAACAAATGACAACAACTATAAGCCCCAACTTCTGTGGGACACAGCAAAAGAAGTCTTAAGAGGAAAGTATATAGCAATCCAAGAATATTTTAAAAAGGAAGAACAATCCCAAATGAATGGTCTAAAGTCACAATTATCGAAATTGGAAAAAGAAGAAAAAATGAGGCCTAAGGTCAGCAGAAGGAGGGACATAATAAAGATCAGAGAAGAAGAAATAAAATTGAGAAGAATAAAACAATAGCAAAAATCAATGAAACCAAGAGCTGGTTCTTCGAGAAAATAAACAATATAAATAAGCCTCTAGCCAGACTTATTAAGAAGAAAAGAGAGTCAACACAAATCAACAGTATCAGAAACGAGAAAGGAAAAATAACGACATACCCCACAGAAATACAAAGAATTATTAGAGAATACTATGAAAACCTATATGCTAAGAAGCTGGGAAACCTAGGAGAAATGGAAAACTTCCTAGAAAAATACAACCCTCTAAGACTGACCCAGAAGGAAACAGAAAATCTAAACAGACCAATTACCAGCAACGAAATTGAAGCAGTAATCAAAAAACTACCAAAGAACAAAACACCCGGGCCAGATGGATTTACCTCGGAATTTTATCACACATACAGCGTCAACATAATACCCATTCTCCTTTGAGTTTTCCAAAAAATAGAGAAGGAAGGGATACTGCCGAACTCATTCTATGAAGCTAACATCACCCTAATACCAAAACCAGGCCAAGACCCCACCAAAAAGAAAACTACAGACCAATATCCCTGATGAACGTAGATGCAAAAATACTCAACAAAATATTAGCAAACCGAATTCAAAAATACATCAAAAGCATCATACACCATGACTAAGAGGGATTCATCCCAGGAATGCAAGGATGGTACAACATTCGAAAGTAAATCAACATCATCCACGACATCAACAAAAAGAAAGACAAAATCCACATGATCATCTCCATAGATGCTGAAAAATCATTTGACAAAGTTCAACATCCATTCATGATAAAAACTCTCAGCAAAATGGGAATAGAGGGCAAGTACCTCAACATAATAAAGGTCATCTATGATAAACCCAAAGCCAACATTATTTTGAACAGCGAGAAGCTGACAGCATTTTCTCTGAGATCGGGAACTAGACAGGGATGCCCACACTCTCCACGGTTATTTAACATAGTTCTGGATATCCTAGCCACGGCAATCAGACAAAATAAAAAATACAAGGAATACGGATCAGTAAAGAAGAAGTTAAACTGTCACTCTTTGCAGATGACATGATATTGTACATAAAAATCCCTAAGGACTCCACACCAAAACTACTAGAACTGATATTGTAATACAGCAAATTTGCAGAATACAAAATCAACACACAGAAATCAGTGGCTTTCTTATACACTAACAATGAACCAACAGAAGGAGAAATCATTAAAACAACTCCTTTCACAGTTGTATCAAAAATTAATACCTAGGAATAAACCTAACCAAAGAATTGAAAGACTTATACTCTGAAAACTACAAGTCACTCTTAAGAGAATTTAAAGGGGACACTAACAGAAGGAAACTCATCCGATGCTCGTGGCTAGTTAGAATTAATAACGTCAAAATGGCCATCCTGCCCAAAGCAATATACAGATTTGATGCAATCCCATGAAACTACCAGCAACATTCTTCAATGAACTGGAACAAATAATTCAAAAATTCATATGGAAACACCAAAGTCTCCGAAGACTCAAAGCAATACTGTGAAAGAAGAATAAAGTAGGGGGATCTCACTCCCCAACTTCAAGCTCTACTATAAAGCCATAGTAATCAAGACAATTTGGTACTGGCACAAGAACAGAGCCACAGAACAATGGAACAGACTAGAGAATACAGACATTAACCCAGACATATATGGTCAATTAATGTTTGATAAAGGAGCCATGGACATACAATGGCGAAATGACAGTCTCTTCAACAGATGGTGCTGGCAAAACTGGACAGCTACATGTAGGAGAATGAAACTGGACCATTGTCTAACCCCATATACAAAAGTAAACTCAAAATGGATCAAAGACCTGAATGTAAGTCATGAAACCATTAAATTCTTGGAAGAAAACATAGGCAAAAACCTCTTAGACATAAACATGAGTGAACTCTTCTTGAACATATCTCCCCGGACAAGGAAAACAACAGCAAAAATGAATAAGTGGGACTATATTAAGCTGAAAAGCTTCTGAACAGCAAAAGACACCATCAATAGAACAAAAAGGAACCCTACAGTATGGGAGAATATATTTGAAAATGACACATCCGATAAAGGCTTGATGCCCAGAATATATAAAGAGCTCACACGCCTCAACAAACAAAAAACAAATAACCCAATTAAGAAATGGGCAGGGGAACTGCACAGACAGTTCTCCAAATAATAAATACAGATGGCCTACAGGCACAGGAAAGATGCTCCACATCACTAATTATCAGAGAAATGCAAATTAAAACTACAATGAGGTATCACCTCACACCACTAAGGATGGCTGCCACCCAAAAGACAAATAACAACAAATATTGGCGAGGCTGTGGAGAAAGGGGAACCCTCCTACACTGCTTGTGGGAATGTAAGTTAGTTCAACCATTGTGGAAGGCAGTATGGAGGTACATCAAAATGCTCAAAACAGACTTACCATTTGATGCAGTAATTGCACTCCTAGGAATTTACCCTAAGAATGCAGTAATCAAGTATGAGAAAGAACAGTGAACGCCTATGTTTATCACAGCACTATTTACAATAGCCAAGAATTGAAAGCAACCTAAATGTCCATCGATAGGTGAATGGATAAAGAAGATGTGGTACATATACACAATGGAATACTACTCAGCCATAAGAAGAGGACAAATCCTACCATTTGCAGCAACATGGATGGAGCTGGAGGGTATTATGCTCAGTTAGACAAGCCAAGCGGAGAAAGAAAAATACCAAATGATTTCACTTATCTGTGGAATATAAGAAGAAAGGAAAAACTGAAGGAACAAAACAGCAGCCGAATCACAGAACTCAAGAATGGACTAACAGGTACCAAAGGGGAAGGGACTGGGGAGGATGGGTGTGTAGGGAGGGATAAGGAGGCTGAGATGAAGGGGGGTATTAAGATGAGCATGCATGGTGGTGTAGGAGAAAACGGAGGGCTTTACAACACAGAGAAGGCAGGTAGTGATTCTATAACATTTTGCTATGCTGATGGACAGTGACTGTAAAGGGTTTTATAGGGGGGACCTGGTATTGGGGAGAGCCTGGTAAACATAATGTTCGTCATGTAAGTGTAGATTAGTGATACCAAAAAAACAAAAAAAAGAAAACAGGCAGTTCCTGTGTGGTAACATCTAATGAGTTCTACAAAAGGGTATAAAGGGCATATAAAAGTGTAGGCAAAAGATATGTTTGTGTTTATACAGAGGATCAAAGCCTAATTGGGCTAACCCGAAAATGAACTAAGATTCGATATTGAAAAGAACTTCCAACATCAGCACTCTCTGGAAGACTCACACTAGATGATGATCATCAAAAAGCCCCAAAAAAGATCCACACTGTGCTACAGCTTTGATGCACTCATCCCACCAGTTCCTGGATTTGCCATGGGAATGAAGAAGGAGATATCTAAGCTGACCTGTGCAAACAATAAACAACAAATTTGACTGGATCTATACTGTTGGAACTCAACCAAGAATTAGTAGTGCAATTTGTAGCGCTCCAAAATCTTACAACTACAGACTATTTACTGTTAAAAGAACATAAGGGATGTGAACATTCCCCAGGAATGGGTTGTTTTAATTTGTCTGATTTCTCTCAGACTGTTCAAGTTCAGTTGGACAATATCCACCATATCCTAGATAAGTTTTCACAAATGCCTAAGGTGCCGCACTGGTTTTCTTGGTTTCATTTTAGGTGGCTGCCAATTACAGGTATGCTTTGGTTATGTAACTATCCTCGCATTATGTTAAAGTGTGTGCACAATTTAAGTAGTAGCTTAAAACCTATACATGCTGAAGTTAATCTACAGGAAGATATGTCAAAGAAATAATCAATCTTTCCGTTTTATCTTCCGCCTACTACTTCTATTGCTTTTCTTCTTCCTTCCTAATTACAACCCTTAAATAGAATTCGTGCTTCATATCAAAGTTACCGAGTATCATAATTCTTCCAACTGTTAAAGATACCTCAAGAGAAATGCTGGGCATAGAATCTACAGGGTATAAGTATGCAAAGAAATAAAAAGCAGCCATTTCAAACAATAAGGCTTCTGTCTCACTAACCAACTTTACATTTCCCTGTATGGCTGCAGAAGTTTAGTGGTTAGCCAGAGACCGGTAAGATTCCTCAAGGGAGGAACAACCTAAAACAGGCACAGTCGCAGGGGGGTCATCAGGTGAGAAATTGGGGATCAACAGAAGTGAGGCTTAGAACCTCACACCACCTGTTCTAAGAGAAATCTGCATATGTGGATGTTTTATTGCCCTTGTCTAGCTTGGATTAACACATAGTCTACAGGCACACACCTGATCATCTACATTTGCTCTCTTACAACACTAAACTATGTTTTCTACCTTTAACTTGTATATACATACCACTTCAGCATTTTATTTAAAAAAATAATAATAAAGAGAGAAATGTTGTATTCACATATAAATCAAGTATAAAAATCAAATGAGTATTCATATTTGAACTGTTTATAGTTCATAATGCATGAGCAAAACTGAAAGTTTCTGTGATGACTTCCCTTGTACTGTTCACCATGTAACTTATTCACTATGTAAGAATTTGTTCTCCATGTAAGAACTTGTTTGTTATGCCTCAGAAGATTGGAGACTGACGAAAATTATGCTTGGGGTGGATTAATGATTGTGCATTGAGCATTGACTCCCCTATACAGAATTTTATTGCTGTTAACAACCATTTGATCTATAAATATGAGAGATGCCCTCACAAACAAACAAAAAAAAGCCGTACACACTTTCAGTTGTAAAATAAATAAGTAACCGGGATGTAATGTATAGCATAAGGTATATAGTCAAAATATTGTAACAACTTGGTATGGTGATAGCTGGTACCTAGAATTATCATTGATATAAATGTTAAATCACTATGTTGTACACTTGAAACTAATGTAATGTAATACTCTGTGTCAACTACCCTTCAATAAAAAATGAATATCTACAAAAAAAAATAGATGTATCAGATAGATGATAGATATTCATAGATTAGATGAATAGATTGACAGAGATTGCAGAAAGATAAGATATATATAGATGACAGATGATAGACAAGATAGAATAGATGATATAGGGAGGTTAGGTTAGACAGATAGCTGATAGATAGATACAGAGTTATGAATTGAATTTTTGGTTTCTCACCTCACAATCTTAGGCTCCTCTAACACCCCCGCCGCCTCCACACACACACACACATACAGACACACAAGTTCATATTTGAACTGAGACAGGGTTGAAGACCTAACCCCCACTGTCATGGTACTGGGAGGTGGGACCTTCGGAGGTAATTGGGTTTGGAAGATATCATGAGGGTGTGGGTGGAGCTGCCATTATGCAATCAGTGCTATTAAGAGGAACAGAGGACAGAGCTTTCTCCCTCGACCCTGTGATTACACAACAGGGATGTGGCCGTATGCAAGCCAGAAGAAGGGACCTCACCAGGAACTGAACCTGCCTTCGTCTTGGATTTCTGCTTCCAGAATGGTGAGAAATCAGTATCTATGGATGAAACCCCCACTCAATGACACTCTGGTTATCAGCTTGAGTAGAGAAACGTAGATATGTAGGTAAACGGAGACGCACTTAGATGATGGATGGAGAGAGCCTACGCATAGATATATGTGCTTAGGTGTCTGCATAGGTATCTGTGTCCAACCACTTCTGCACTTTGATGTCTGCTCCGTATGAGGGGAACACCAGAAGCACAACTTATGCTCGTTTCTTTTTTAAGTGTGGGCTTCAGTTTCCTATAACTGCGGTCTCCGTTAACTCTCAGCCATGTGTGTGTGTCTGTGCGTGTGTGTGTGTGTGTGTGTGTGTGTGTGTGTGTGTGTGTACACCACTGCCCCTATCGTTCTACAATCACAGGAGATGCAAAAGTAACAAAGGAACGCAGGATAGGGCAAACATCTTGCAAACTATGACCAGAAAGAGTAAAATTTTCACTACCCTCTGGGGATATTTTTGCAGGGTGTTTCTACGCAATTATAGAAAGATATTGCTGGAAATGTTGCTTGGAACACTCTGAACCATCAAGTTAGTTAAGGTAATAAGCTAGAAAAGGAAAGCAGCAAAGAGCACAAATGGTGTGTCTCCTATGTATCAGGCCAAGGTGTACAGGCTTTAATTCTACTACACCAATTCATCAGACCATGGCTGACGTGGGATGACCTTATGCACCACCTTAATCTGTGAGTAAAAAGTTACTTCAGAATCACTTCCCTTAATATAAAATAAATAAGTGAGGGGACATAAATATTCCTAGAATTCCTGCCACCATCACCCAACTCTTTTTGCTCAGTGCTCTTTTCATATGAACGGAAACATAGCTCTCAAAGCTTCTATTCCATTACAGATAGACCTCACTCACATCTAAATGCCTAAATGAACTGAAACTCCACCTACACCTTGAAGCAGAGGGGAGCAGTTTCCCCACATGCTAGCTGGCCTGCCACCTCAACAAGACCATGGGCCACCGGCCCACAAGAGCCTCGCGGGTCACCACAAGGCAGTTCACTTAACCAGTGAATAGAAGCATGCTCTCTGGAGATGGGCCACCAAGCAGGGCCACCGAGGTGACATCGGGGCATGGGCAAAAGGACCTACTACTGGGCATGCACCTGCCTTGGACCCCAAAGGCCAACAAGTGTGCTCCCTGCATGGGGACTTGGACATGCCCTGCAACTCACACAGCCACCACAGCAGGAACGGCCCAGGGGCAGAGCATCCGGAGGGCCCTTGCCCGCACATGTTCAAGAGACCTGCCCGCCAACCACACCATCCACACCCATCAGACTAGTGCCACCTATGCAGGAGAAGTTCCCACCCAAGGCCACTTCTCTCAAGACCCAAACACACAGCTAACTCACATAAACAAACACAAGGAATTGAGACTGAGAAGGACACAGAGGAATCAAAGTGCTCCTAGTGACAGAACGTTTAAATAGTGAGAAAGCAGATACATAGACAGATGATTGATATATACATTGGACTGATATACATACATATAGATGATAGTTTAATTAGATAGATATACCGATGATAGTAGATAGATGATAGATCATAGATAGATAGACGACAGATAGATAGACAGGTAGATAGATTACATAGATAGATAAAGAGATAGGTAGGTAGGTAGATAGGAAAGCATCATAGTAAACAAAGCTGTCTTTCAATCAAGACAATCTACGTGCTCCCTTACAGGAGACCCACTTGAGAGCCAAGGACAGAGACAAACTACAAGACAAAGTGGCGGGGACACGTACCCTACACAAGTGAAACTGAGAAACAAACTAACAAACGGATTCGGTTTGAGTTCCCAGAGACAGTCAGTAGAAAATAGCTCTATCTAGCCACCATGAATTATTTTTGTTTGGTTTCAGCAGTGCCCAGCCATAGATTTAGTGGTGCAGCAAAGTCCTTCTCATTTTCTCTCACGTCAACAACTGAACTTGCTGTAAAAATATGCGTCTGTGTCTTTGAAATCAGTGCGTTTTATGATGTTCACGAATGTAAAGAAGCAATAACCAGATAAAGAGGGAAATTTGGTCACTCAAATATACACTTCACCCCACAACACACTCTTTGCTCCCAAATGAACATGTCTAGAAATTGGTGTTCCTTTTTATTTGTCTATCAGTCCTATCAGCAGTGATCATGCCGATGTCCCTCAAACATGGTGGTGAGCAAAGCACCAAGTTTACTTTCTGTGGACAATAGACCCAGAGGATCAATTCTTGTGGTTTTCAGGGAGCACTTAGTCAATGAATGTGGCTAAATACAGTCAGCCAGTGAGAAGAAGTTTAAGAGGATACAGACACAGGTTCAAGTCCCTGCACCACCATTTCATGGTTTTGCAGGTACACGCTGGTGACTCGACCTGCAAGTGTCTCGGTGAACCCAGTGCTCTCCCTACGGCCTAGTTACCTTGCAAGATTTTTGGAAGCATAATGTAGGGAAGTGACATAGTATATGTTGTTAACTGTTCTGTACACAAGGTCAGACGGGCATACCAAAAGATGATTGATTGATTGATAGACAGATAAGTAGATAGATAGACAGAAGAATAGATAGATGTAGGTACATATCAATTAACGTGAAGGTATTGCTCATAACCCAGAGAGCAATCGTGAAAGCACATAGCAAAACTACAGACAAAAGAGAAGACAGAAATCCAGTTTAAAATGTTCAGTAAGTAGCCGTAAGAAGAAAACAAGTCCTATCATTTGCAACAACGTAAATGAAGCTAGATGGTATTATGCTCAATGAAAAATGCCATGCGGAGGAAGACAAGTACCAAATGATTTCACTCATGTGTGGAGTATAACAACAAAGAAAAACTGAAGGTAAAAAACAGCAGCAGACACACAGAATCCAAGAGTGGACTAAAAGTTACCAAAGGGAAAGGGACTGTGCAGGATGGGTGGAAAGGGAGGGATAATTGTGGGGAGAAAGAAAGGCGGCATTAGGAGTAGCATGTATAATGTGTGGGGTTGGGGGAGCATGGGGAGGGCTGTACAACACAGAGAAGACAAGTAGTGATTCTACAGCATCTTACTACCCACTGATGGTCAGCGACTCTAACGGGGTGTGTAGGGGGACATGGTGAAGGGGTCTACAGCATCCAATTACGCTGATGGACAGCGACTGTAACAGGGTTTTGGGCGGAGACATGGTATACTTGGTGATCATAATGGTCTTTGCGTGACTGTAGATTAATGATAACAAAAAAAAATTTTTAAGTGCAATAAGGACACAGCTCTCAATTCTCAGAATAAAATTACAAGCTCTGAGTACTCCAATCAAAAGGCACGGGGTTAAAAGAAGGGATGAGAACTCAAGACCATCTACGTGCCCCCTTACAGGAGACTCACTTGAGATCCAAGGACGAAGATAAACTACAAGTTGAGGGAGTGGGCTCAGGTACACTAGACAAGTGAAACTGAAAAAAAGAAAAGAAAATAGATGTGCTGATGCAATTAAAGATGGTGGCTCACGTGTCAGGAGAGGCGGAAACCTCCTCCCAAAACCAAAACCACATACATACGTACTATATGGAAATAGAACAAGTACACAAAATTCTGGAAGAGCAACAGGGAAGAACGGTGCTTGTGGCAGGCTGTCACATCAAGGAGAAGTGTGACGTAAAGCCCTGGAGATGTGCTCTGGGAGCATGAACCAACCGTACACGTGCTGCACTCTGGAGGATCGGTCTGTTTGAAAAGCAAAGACAGGCAGAACACTTCGAGAGACTTGAGATTCCAGCCACTTGTGGGACAACACAGGGATCTTCATCCGGCCTCTGTGGGACAAAAGAAATGCGGACAGTCTGAGAGAATTCTTAACAGCGAGAGAACTGCTAAAGGGGCAAGGCTTCCACAGGGCTTGCTGCAAAGGAGGAAGGACAGGTGCGCCAAACTGACTGGGTTCACTATTGCCGGCCAGCTGGGGAGCTTTCAGGAGCTCCGGGCACTCCATCCCCCTGGCTGGAATCGCAGCTCCGAAGCCCCTTACCATGATGTGACTGGTACACGGCCTGCCTCCCCACTGGCAGCAGCCTGCAAAATGGCAGCCTCCACCTATGGTAGCTTCTCCATGAATGCTCCGTAAACTGGCCCTGGCAGAGGAGACGGGCAGTGCGGCCAGGAAGCAGGAAATCCCTCTTTCCTCCCGGCATGGGTGTTCACCGGCACCGCTCCCCTGTGACCCCTGCTGACCCCAGAAGGACTGAGCTTCTTTAGAGTGTAAAGCTTCTGGGAGCTAGAGGACGCCACCTACAAATAGGAACCTTCAAAGGAATCTGGTAACTGGACTCAAATCAATCTTCCTGAGAAAGAGATCTCAAAATAAACATCAGAAGCATGCTAAGGGAGCTACAGAAAATAAAACTTTCCCTGTCTCTTGAGCGCAATTCTTTCTCTCTCTCTCCCTATCCCAGGAGCGCTGCTGTGGCCCTCTTCTGGGAGGGGTGCTGCGACAGCCCAGCAGGAATGGCACAGCTCTAGGTTCCACCCCGGCCGGTGCAAGGACAGTCAAACAAGGGCTCTGACTGAACTGCAAATGGGGACGCCACATATCTAACACCGCAGGAAAGACAACAGTGTCATATCCTAGCCGTCCCATCAATGGCTAGAGGCTACGTGGCTCCACCAATACCAGGTGACCTCAACTCCCCGGGTTATTCTAAATGGCAATTTATTTTTTTGCTATGACCCTTGAAAGCAGAACATGGAAAGTTAAAACCTACCAGTCTCCACACCACCTCAACCCTCAGTTTTATCCTAGATGTTCCTGCATCACATTTCTCTTCTTCGATCCAGTTTTCTTGGCTGGTTTATGTTCTGGGAAAGAAAATATTAGTCAGATAAGGAATGAAGTGGAACTGGGATCAGTATGATTCTGTTTGAGTACCATAATTAGAGCCAAAAGACGTCCTTCAGTATGGGAGAATATATTCACTGATGACATACTTGATAAGGTGTTGCCATCCAAAACACATATCAAGAGCTCACGAACCTCAACACACAAAAGCAAATGAATCCAATTACAAAATGGGCAGTGGCTCTTAACAGACACTTCTCCACAGAAGCAATTTTAGGTGGCCGACAGGCACATGACAAGACGCTCCACATCGATAACCATTAGAGAAAAGCACATTAAAACCACAATATGGTATCACCTCACACCAGTTAGGATGGCCACCACCCGAAAGACAGACAACAACAGATGTCGGGAAGGGTGTGGGGAAAGGAGAACCCTCCTACACTGCTGGTGGGAATGTCAGTCAGCTCAACCATTGTGGAAAGCAGTATGGAGGATCCCCAAAAAAGCAAAAAACAGAAATACCATTTGTCCCAGGAATTCCTCTCCTAGGAATTTACCCTAAGAGTGCAGGAGCCCAGTTTGAAAGGGACAGGTGAACCCCTATGTTGATCGCAACACTATTTACAATACCCAAGAAATGGAAGCAACCTTAGTGTCCATCAGGAGATGAATGGATAAAGAAGAGGTGGTACATACACGCTATGGAATATCAGTAAGCCATAAGAAGAAAGCAAATCCTACCACCATTTGCAACAACAAGGAAGGAGCTAAAGGGTGTTATGCTCAGTGAAATAAGCCAAGTGGGGAAAGACAAGTATCCAAGGATTTCACTCCTCTGTGAGGTATGAGAACAAAGAAAAAACGGGAAGGAACAAAACAGGAGCAGACTCACAAAACCCAAGAATGGAGTAGCAGTTTCCAAAGGGAAAGGTACCTGGGAGGATGGGTGGGAAGAGAGGGATATGGAGGTAAAAGGGGCATTATGATCTGCACAGATAATTTAGGTGGTGGGTGTCCACGGGTATTGCAGCATAACACACACAAGACACATAGTGATTCTATAGCTTCTTACTACATTGATGGACAGCTACTATAATGGTTTGCGGACTTGATAATGGAGGGGAGGGGGTCAGAGGATGACTCTAGTAACCATAATTTTGCTTATGTAATTGTACATTACTGACACCAAAAAAAGAGAGATTCTGTTCGACTGCCCAGATAGACAGAAGGAAATAGCCCTTCCCGCCACAATGGATGCTTTCTCTTAGGTATTTTCAGTGCCCAGTCATAGATTCAGTGGTATAGCAAGGCCCTTCTCATTTTTTCTCACCTCAACAACTGACTTGCTGTAATGATATGCATCTGAGCTTTTGAAATCAGTGGATATTATGATGTTTACGAATGTAAAGTAGCAATAACCAGATACCGAGGTAAGTTTGGATGCTCAAACGAACACGTCCCTCCACAACACACTCTTTGCTCCCAACTGCTCCCGTCTAGAACTCGGTGTTCCTTTTTACCTGTCCCTCCTCCTATCAGCGGCGATGCCAATGTCCCTCAAACATGGTGGTGAGCAAAGCACCAAGTTTACTCTTCTGTCTACAACAGGCTTGTGGTACAGGTCCTCTCAGAGGAAAAGCAGTAGGAGCGGGAGAAACCCCAAAGACGTAGAAATAAAAGATGGTACAGTACAATGAAAACTGACATAAGGGACTTCTGAGACCCATACTTAATTCCTTCAGAGACATGAAAGCAGCCGCACCCATACAACAAAACTACACCAGTACGGAGTAAGCACAGGCAGAGAAAAATAAGAGATCTGGAATCTTACACCACTGGGCCAGAGAAAGGAGTCATCACAGCAGCAGCAGCAGTAGCAGCAGCTGGGGCCTGCCACAGATGCTCTGCGCTCATCGCCGTTAAAGATAAGGTTGTGGGTTCAGCTCACCTTGCCTCTCCCTAAGCAACTATGGGCATACACAGCGGGGACTGAGGGGTCGTCGGTGGCCTCTCACCCGCATTTATGTTCCGCACTGTATGGAACATAACGAATGGTTGGTGGTGGAGCGATCGGCAGCAGGTACCACTGAACGGGCAGCTGAGCTTTGAAGCCGAGTCCAGTCATTCTCTGTCACCACTGTTCAACAGATCCCGTGAACTGAAGAGTGATGTGCACGAGCTGACACACTCACATTTGATAAGGGAGGTTCTCACCAAATATGGAGAAGGGAGAGGAAGGCATGTCTAAGTGAGAGTGCACGGGAAGCCTCCAGGAGGTGGTAACTAGAGAGGTGGGTCTTCAACGATCCATGTTCTTCTGCTGGCATGAAAAGTCTTAAAAACCAGAGGCAAGAGGTGGGAACCCCCACAGGAATTAGTTCAGAGACGAAAAGGCACGAGACAGGATCTTTTCAAAGAGTCGGGAGCTTGGCTCGTAGGGATGGATATGTAGACAAAGTGAAGGCCACACCGTGAGTTGGGGCTGGAGAATTTCACATTTTATTCTGTAACAATGTCAGTGCTTCAACAGTGAAGCAGTGAGCAAGCAGGGCCTAGGTCCACCAGGAAAGACCTGAGAAACCAGAAACAGGGTTACTGACACGGGACACGAGCTTCACAGGTTATAACAAAAGGGATGAACAGTCAGGATTGGGAAAGGAAAGACTGACTGCTGAGAGGAGGCAAGGTTGCCCCCAAGCTTCCAGCCTGGCTGACGGGGAAGAACGGTGATGCCATCGAGAACAAGAGTCTAAAGGATAAGCATTTTAAAAATAAAAAGTGTTTCCTAGTTTACTGTGTTGTGTTATTCACGTACGAGACACAGGCCCCCAAAACTAGATCAGAGAGAAAACCTGGGCGGCCGGGCCCAGTCACAAAGCGGGATGTGGCTATGATGAGTCCAGGTGGTCCCCGACCTATGCTTTCTGTGAAAAGCAAAGAAAGAACATGCCCGCTGGCTAGAAAGGCAAGTCATGGGGTCTGCGCCCTCCTCAGAAGTCAGCCGCCTGCATGGCGATGGCCGAGAAGGCATGCCTGGCTAGAGGTTTCCCAGAGAAGATGGGAGGGCCTGGGAAAGGTCGGGCTGTGCCCCTGGCCACCTATGGGTAGCTCCGTGCCGTGCCGTGAACAGGAACTGGCCTCCAGGAGCATGGGGGTGGGGTAGCAAAGCACTTGCCACCCACCGCACCCTGGGTGATAAGCCCATGCAGAACCGGCAACCGGGTGGGCTGAGCTCTGATAGACGCGGGCACCACAGCCCTTGATGGTCCGTACGGTGGCCTCGTTTGTCCGAACACCAGCACAGCCCTCAGAGGGAAGTCCCGGAGGCTAGGGATTCTACTGGGGTTGGCCTTTTGCCCCACCGTGGCCTTGGCCAGGGTCTCCTCTGGATGTTGCTCGTGTGTTTAAGGCAGTGGGGGCTCGGTGATGCGGCCCCTAGGTGAGATCACTGCAGCCCTGGTCAATTTGTGATGTGTCCGCTGGCTGACATACCTACCAGGCTCGCCCTTGCTGGGCAGCTCATCCCGTGGTTGGCCTGAGAAGGAGTTAGTGGCAAAGGAGACCATCTCCCTAGCTTCAGACCCATTCCTCAGATTGTTTGGCACACACCACAACACATTTATCTATGTGGACATTTTCCTCCTTACTAAGGATCGTGCCCCACCACACCCGCCACCTCCCCAGCCACACCTTCTTAGCCCGCCATCCTTCCTGTCCCCGGGACGCTGCCCCCTATCCCTCCTGCCTGGGAGCACCCTGCACCTGCCTGCTCCCCTGGTCACAGGCTGTTCCACCGGGCTCCTCTGCTTTAGCGGCTGGCTTTACACACTTTTCCCTCCAGAGTTCCCACTTACACGGGGAACCTCCTAGGCTCTGGACCATCCTGGGCTCCCAGCAGATGGCTGGAGAGAGACCACCAAGACGAGCTCCTCTTCTTCAGTGCACATGGGCAACACTACCAGCCGCCTCGAAGTGTCCTGCCTCTGCAAAACCGACATCCAGGGTCAGCCAAGAGACAAGGCCTTGGTCAGCACAAACGCTGATCCGATGACCTGTTCTGACGCTCTGCCTCCATCCACTACCTCACACTTCCTCGAGGTTTCTTTCCCCTTGCTACTCAGGAGAACCTAGAAAATGTAGGAAACACACGTCTTTTTAAAGGGGGCGCTTTTGCCATTTCTACCTTCACCCTGGACAGGAGGCCCATGATTTGCATCCTGAGACATCTTTTAAAGGTTGTAATCACTTCCAACGTTTGTAATCTCTCTAAACCTCAATTTCCTCATGTACAAAATGAGGATGGAGACGCCCTTACAATGGGTCGGAGTGAAAAGTAAATGAGTTAGCGCATTTTTTTTCTGTTACTGTTGAGTCTGCAATGTTTCCCCAGGTCTGCTGCGCAGACAGGACCCATGTCAACCCTCCTGGCATGAACACAGCCCAGACCACGGGCCTTGGGATGCAGCAGTGGGGCTGAAGGGTGACAGACGTGGCCTCGGGCACATGAAGCAAACTCCTGCCGCAGCCCGGGATCCCCACAGTGAGACCTGTAAAATGTCAGAGACGATTAGGGGCGATCACTCTATGCTTCTCTCCACATCTCCCTGCCTTTCCCGGATGGTTAAGTCTCACGCTACGGCCCCAGCATCTTCCTTGGGGTTTGGAGCTTGACAGTCTATAAATTTTAATGAGGAATAATAGCCAAATTTGTCTCTTTTTGTTTTCTCTTGTTCAAATACTTGTATTTGTTTGCTCTCTGGATGAAAAATAGAAGTGTGTCGTGTCAGTATTGGGCTGGACATCAAATAAAAGTTAGACAGTATGGAGTGTCGGCAGTGGAGCAATGGGATTTACCCTTGACTCTGGGGTTCAGGGTATAGTCTTCCTGGCCACTGAGTCACTGGGGGGTGGCATCCTCACCAGGAGCTAGAGGCACAGGCCATTTCTTTCTGGAATCTTCTTAAAGGGTCTGTGGTATCACAAGTGTGTTCTTTACTTAAATGTTTTTAATTTTTTTCATTTAAAAGAATTCCACGTTTTCATAATGTTTTTTAAAGAATTGGAAAGCCATATAAGATGAATATGTCATTTTTGGAGTAGCTATTTATTGTGGATCTGACTTTTGGCAAACATTTTTACTTCAATATTTGAAAATATTTTAGGACTATAAAACAATGGTTTCTTCTATAGGAAGCTATTAAAATGTCAAGGCATTAAAATTTCTATCACTCTTTTTCTCTCCTCTTTTATAGGTATAGATGTAATTTAATGGAGTGTATTATTCCATCTAAGGGCAGACCTAGAAGTAGTAATTCTTTGCAGGTTGCCCAGTAAAGGTGGCAATATTGATTGTTTCTTTCAGTAATTGTTGATTGGAATATCTCATAATCATTAATATTTTCAAAGCCAGGCTTACATGATATAGAGTCATGTTACTAGCCCTATATCAATGGTCTGCTCAGAAGAGAATTTTGAAATGTAAGATCAAGTGGGTAGATATAAATGTGATATCAAGAAGTATATACCAGGAGGAGGGTTTGGAAGATGGCGTCGTAAGTAGAGCAGTGGAAATCTCCTCCCAAAACCACATATATCTATGAAAATATAACAAAGACAACCCTTCCTAAAATAAGAACAGAGGACACAGTTCAATATCCAGACCACATCCGCACCTGAGAGAACCCAGCGCCTCACGAAGGGTGTAAGATACAGGCTCCGGCCCGGCGGGAGCCGTGCACCCATCCCCCCAGCTCACGGCAGGAGGATAGGCAGAGCGGGAGGGCGACAGAGACCAGGACTGCCGAACACCCAGCCCCAGCCATCCTTGCCAGATTGCAGACACAGTGCATACTCAGGTGACCCTGGATACTAGGAAAACAAGGAAGCAAGAACAGTGAGCGGGCAACGGAGGCCTGGCACCGGAGGACACCAGAAAAGCGAGCAAACATTTTTTTTTTTGCTGTTTTGTTTTGGTTAGCGCATTTTGGAAGTCTAAAAGGGATAGGGACCCCAGTACTAGGGAAACTGGGCAGCAAGAACAGTGAGCAGGCACCAGAGGCCTGGCGCCGGAGAACACCAGTAAAGCGAGCGATCATTTTTTTTTTTTTTTGCTGTTTTGTTTTGGCGAGTGCATTTTGGAAGTCTTAAAGGGATAGGGACCCCAATACTAGGGAAACATGGCAGCAAGACCGGTGAGCAGATGCCTGAGGCTGGCGCCCAAGAATAAAGAAAAATGAGCAGCCACCTTTTATTTTTTCTTTTTTTCTTTTTTATTTGTGGTCATTGTTTTGTTTTGGCGGGTACTTTTTGGAAGTGTTAAGGGGGCAGGGCGGGATACTTAATCCAGAGGTAGGGAATCCAGGGATCTCTGGGCACCCTAACCCCTGGCCTGCAGGGTACAGGGAGGCCCCTTATGGAGATAAATAGCCTGCCTGAAGCTCCCCTCAAACGCAACTCAACCACTTTGGAGCAGGTGCCAGAGCCAGGCAGTGCCCACAGCAACAGCTGAGATGAACTCCATAGCAGCAGGGCAGGAAGCAGTAACCGTGTCTGCACGTAGCTGCCCAGCACAAGCCACTAGAGGTCACTTTTCTCCCAAGAGAGGAGGGCCACAAACCAACAAGAAGGGAAGTCTTTCCAGCCGTCACTCATCCCAGCTCGGCAGACTATTCCTATCACCATGAAACGGCAAAGCTACAGGCAGAGAGAGATCACAGAGACAACACCAGAGAAGGAGACAGACATAACCAGTCTTCCTGACAATGAATTCAAAATAAAATCATAAACATGCTGTCAGAGATGCAGAGAAATACGCGATAGATATGGGATGAAGTCCGGAGGTTGATCACAGATGCCAGAAATGAGATCACAGAAATGAAACAAACTCTGGAAGGGTTTATAAGCAGAATGGATAGGATGCAAGAGGCCATTGATGGAATTGAAACCAAAGAACAGGAACGCATAGAAGCTGACATAGAGAGAGATAAAAAGATCTCCAGGAATGAAACAATATTAAGAGGACTGTGTGACCAATCCAAGAGGAACAATATCCGTATTATAGGGGTTCCAGAAGAAGAAGAGAGAGGTAAAGACATGGAAAGTATTGTAGAAGAAATAATTGCAGAAAACTTCCCCAAACTGGGGGAGGAAATAATCGAAGAGACCATAGAAATACAAAGAACCCCCAACAGAAAGGATCCAAGAAGGACAACACCAATACACATAATAATTAGAATGGCAAAGATCAAGGACAAGGAAAGAGTTTTAAAGGCAGCTAGAGAGAAAAAGGTCACCTATAAAGAAAAACCCATTAGGCTAACATCAGACTTCTCGACAGAAACTCTATAGGCCAGAAGAGAACTGCATGATATATTTAATACAATGAAACAGAAAGGCCATGAACCAAGGACACTGTATTTAGCACGACTATCATTCAAATATGACAGTGGATTAAACAATTCCCAGACAAACAAAAGCTGAGGGAATTTGCATCCCACAAACCACCTGTACAGAACATCTTACAGGGACTGCTCTAGATGGGAGCACTCCTAGAAAGAGCACAGCACAAAACACACAACATATGAAGAATCGAGGAGGAGGAATAAGAAGGGAGAGAAGAAAAGAATCTGCAAACAATGTATATAACAGCTCAATAAGCAATCTAAGTTAGGCAGTAAGATGCTAAAGAGGCTAAACTTGAAACTTTGGTAACCACGAATTTAAAGGCTGCAATGGCAATAAGAATATATCTTTCAATAGTCAACCTAAATGTTAAAGGTCTGAATGCACCAATCAAAAGACACAGAGTAATAGAATGGATAAAAAAGCAAGACCCATCTATATGCTGCTTACTAGAAACTCACCTCGAACCCAAAGACATGTACAGACTAAAAGTCAAGGGATGGAAAAACATATTTCACGCAAACAACAGCGAGAAGAAAGCAGCGGTTGCAGTACTAATACCATACAAAATAGACTTCAAAACAAAGAAAGTAACAAGAGATAAAGAAGGACACTACATAATGTAAAGGGCTCAGTCCAACAAGAGGATATAACCATTCTAAATATATATGCACCAAACACAGGAGCACCAGCATATGTGAAACAAATGCTAACAGAACTAAAGGGGGAAATAGACTGCAATGCATTCATTCTAGGAGACTTCAACACACCACTCACCCCAAAGGATAGATCCACCGGGCAGAAAATAACTAAGGGCACGGAAGCAGTGAACAACACAGTAGAGCAGATGGAGCTAATTGACATCTATAGAACTCTACATCCAAAAGCAAAAGGATATACATTCTTGTCAAGTGCACATGGAACATTCTCCAGAAGAGACAACATACTAGGCCACAAAAAGAGCCTCAGATAATTCCAAAAGATTGAAATCCTACCAACTTTTCAGACCACAAAGGCATAAAACTAGAAATAAACTGTACAAAGAAAGCAAAGTGGTTCACAAACACATGGAGGCTTAACAACACGCTCCTTAATAATCAATGGATCAATGACCAAATCAAAATGGAGATCCAGCAATATATGGAAACAAATGACAAAAACAACACTAAGCCCCAACTTCTGTGGGATACAGCAAAAGCAGTCTTAAGAGGAAAGTATATAGCAATCCAAGCATATTTAAAAAAGGAAGAGCAATCCCAAATGAACGGTCTAATGTCACAACTATCGAAATTGGAAAAAGAAGAACAGATGAGGCCTCAGGTCATCAGAAGGAGGGACATAATAAAGATCAGAGAAGAAATAAATTAAATTGAGAAGAATAAAACAATAGCAAAAATCAATGAAACCAATAGCTGCTTATTCGAGAAAAAAAACAAAATAGATAAACCTCTAGCCAGACTTATTAAGAAGAAAAGAGAGTCAACACAAATCAACACTATCAGAAATGAGAAAGGAAATATCACGACAGACCCCACAGAAATACAAAGAATTATTAGAGAATACTATGAAAACCTATATGCTAACAATCTGGGAAAACTAGGAGAAATGAACAACTTCCTAGAAAAATACAACCTTCCAAAATTGACCGAGAAAGAATCAGAAAATCTAAACAGACCAATTACCAGCAATGAAATTGAAGCGGTAATCCAAAAACTACCAAAGAACAAAACCCCCGGGCCGGATGGATTTACCTCGGAATTTTATCAGACATACAGGAAAGACATAATACCAATTCTCCTTAGAGTTTTCCAAAAAATAGAGGAGGAGGGGATACTCCCAAACTCATTCTATGAAGCTAATATCACCCTAATACCAAAACCAGGCAAAGACCCCACCAAAAAAGAAAACTACAGACCAATATCCCTGATGAACGTAGATGCAAAAATACTCAACAAAATATTAGCAAACCGAATTCAAAAATATATCAAAAGGATCATACATCATGACCAAGTGGGATTCATCCCAGGGATGCAAGGATGGTACAACATTCGAAAGTCCATCAACATCATCCACTACATCAACAAAAAAAAGGACAAAAACCACATGATCATCTCCATAGATGCTGAAAAATCATTTGACAAAGTTCAACATCCATTCATGATAAAAACTCTCTGCAAAATGGGAATAGAGGGCAAGTACCTCAACATAATAAAAGCCATCTATGATAAACCCAAAGCCAACATTATTTTGAACAGCGAGAAGCTGACAGCATTTTCTCTGAGATCGGGAGCTAGACAGGGATGCCCACTCTCTCCACTGTTATTTAACATAGTTCTGGAGGTCCTAACCACGTCAATCAGACAAAATAAAAAAATACAAGGAATCCGGAAGAGTAAAGAAGTTAAACTGTCACTATTTGCAGATGACATGATATTGTACATAAAAAACCCTAAAGACTCCACACCAAAACTACTAGAACTGATATTGGAATACAGCAAAGTTTCAGAATACAAAATCAACACACAGAAATCAGTGGCTTTCTTAAACACTAAAAATGAAACAACAGAAAGAGAAATCAGGAAAACAACTCTATTCACAATTGCATCAAAAAAATAAAATACCTAGGAATAAACCTAACCAAAGAATAGAAAGACTTATACTCTGAAAACTACAAGTCATTCTTAAGAGAAATTAAAGGGGACACTAACAGATGGAAACTCATCCCATGCTCGTGGCTAGTTAGAATTAATAACGTCAAAATGGCCATCCTGCCCAAAGCAATATATAGATTTGATGCAATCCCTATGAAACTACCAGCAACATTCTTCAATGAACTGGAACAATAATTCAAAAATTCATATGGAAACACCAAAGACTCCGAAGAGTCAAAGCAATACTATGAAAGAAAAATAAAGTAGGGGGATCTCACTCCCCAACTTCAAGCTCTACTATAAAGCCATAGTAATCAAGACAATTTGGTACTGGCACAAGAACAGAGCCACAGAACAATGGAACAGACTAGAGAATCCAGACATTAACCCAGACATATATGGTCAATTAATGTTTGATAAAGGAGCCATGGACATACAATGGCGAAATGACAGTCTCTTCAACAGATGGTACTGGCAAAACTGGACAGCTCTTTGTAGGAGAATGAAACTGGACTATTGTCTAACCCCATATACAAAAGTAAACTCAAAATGGATCAAAGACCTGAATGTAAGTCATGAAACCATTAAACTCTTGGAAGAAAACATAGGCAAAAACCTCTTAGACATAAACATGAGTGACCTCTTCTTGAACATATCTCCCCGGGCAAGGAAAACAACATCAAAAATGAAAAAGTGGGACTATATTAAGCTGAAAAGCTTCTGAACAGCAAAAGACCCCATCAATAGAACAAAAAGGAACCCTACAGTATGGGAGAATATATTTGAAAATGACACATCCGATAAAGGCTTTATGCCCCGAATATATAAAGAGCTCACACGCCCCAACAAACAAAAAACAAATAACCCAATTAAGAAATTGGCAGGGGAACTGCACAGACAGTTCTCCAAAAAATAAATACAGATGGCCAACAGACACAGGAAAATATGCTCCACATCACTAATTATCAGAGAAATGCAAATTAAAACTACAATGAGGTATCACCTCACACCAGTAAAGATGGCTGCCACCCAAAAGACAAACAACAACAAATATTGGCGAGGCTGTGGAGAAAGGGGAACCCTCCTACACTACTGGTGGGAATGTAAGTTAGTTCAACCATTGTGGAAGGCAGTATGGAGGTACATCAAAATGCTCAAAGCAGACTTATCATTTGATGCAGTAATTGCACTCCTAGGAATTTACCCTAAGAATGCAGTAATCAAGTATGAGAAAGATCAGTACACCCCTATGTTTATCACAGCACTATTTACAATAGCCAAGAATTGGAAGCAACCTAAATGTCCATCGATAGATGAATAGATAAAGAAGATGTGGTATATATACACAATGGAATACTACTCAGCCATATGAAAAGGGAAAATCCTACCATTTGCAGCAACATGGATGGAGCTGAAGGGTATTATGCTCAGTGAAACAAGCCAAGCGGAGAAACAGAAATACCAAATGATTTCATGTATCTGTGGAATATAAGAACAAAGGAAAAACTGAAGGAACAAAACAGCAGCAGAAACACAGAACTCAAGAATGGACTAACAGGTAACAAAGGGGAAGGGACTGGGGAGGATGGGTGTGTTGGGAGGAATAAGGGGGCTGAGAAGTAGGGGTGTATTAAGATTAGCATGCGTGGGGGTGTAGGAGAAAAGGGAGGGCTGTACAACACAGAGAAGGCAAGTAGTAATTCTACAACATTTTGCTATGCTGATGGACAGTGACTGTAAAGGGGTTTATGGGGGGACCTGGTATAGGGGAGAGCCTGGTAAACATAATATTCGTCATGTAAGTGTAGATTAGTGATACCAAAAAAAAAAAAAAGAAAACAGGCAGTTCCTGTGTGGTTACACCCAATTAGTTCTACAAAAGGGTATAAAGGGCATATAAAAGTGTAGGCAAAAGATATGTTTGTGTTTATACAGAGGATCAAAGCCTAATTGGGCTAACCCGAAAATGAACTAAGATTCGATATTGAAAAGAACTTCCAACATCAGCACTCTCTGGAAGACTCATACCAGATGATGATCATCAAAAAACCCCAAAAAAGTTCCACACGGTGCTACAGCTTTGATGCACTCATCCCACCAGTTCCTGGATTTGCCATGTGAATGAAGAAGGGATATCTAAGCTGGCCTGTGCAAACAATAAACAACAAATTTGACTGGATCTCTACCGTTGGAACTCAACCAAGCATTAGTAGTGCAAATTGTAGCGCTCCAAAATCTTACAACTACAGACTATTTACTGTTAAAAGAACATAAGGGATGTGAACATTCCCCAGGAATGGGTTGTTTTAATTTGTCTGATTTCTCTCAGACTGTTCAAGTTCAGTTGGACAATATCGACCATATCCTAGATAAGTTTTCACAAATGCCTTAGGTGCCGAACTGGTTTTCTTGGTTTCAATTTAGGAGGCTGGCAATTTCAGTTATGCTTTGGTTATGTAACTATCCTCCTATTATTTTAAAGTGTGTGCACAATTTAAGTAGTAGCTTAAAACCTATACATGCTGAAGTTGCTCTACAAGAAGATATGTCAAAGAAAAAATCAATCTTCCCATTTTTTCTTCTGCCTACTACTTCTATAGCTTTTCTCCTTCCTTCCTTATTACAACCCTTAAATAGAATTCGTGCTTCATATCAAAGTTACCGAGTATCATAATTCTTCCAAGTGTTAAAGATACCTCAAGACAAATGCTGGGCATAGAATCTACAGGGTATAAATATGCAAAGAAATAAAAAGCAGCCATTTCAAGCAATAAGGCTTCTCTCTCACTAACCAACTTTACATATCCCTGTATGCCTCCAGAAGATGAGTGGTTAGCCAGAGACGGGTAACATTCCTCAAGGGAGGAATAACCTAAGACAGGCACAGTCGCAGGGGTGTCATCAGGTGAGAAATTGGGGATCAACAGAGGTGAGGCTTAGAACCTCACCCCCCCTGTTCTAATAGAAATCTTCTGCATACATGGATGTTTTATTGCCCTTGTCTAGCTTGGATTAACACATAGTCTACAGGCACACACCTGATCATCTACATTTGCTCTCTTACAACACTAAGCTATGTTTTCTACCTTTATCTTGTATTTACATACGACTTCAGCATTTTATTTAAAAAAATAATAATAAAGAGAGAAATGTGGTATTCACATATAAATCAAGTATAAAAATCAAATGAGTATTCATATTTGAACTGACTATTTATAGTTCATAATGCATGAGCAAAACTGAAAGTTTCTGTGATGACTGCCCTTGTACTGTTCACCATGAAACTTATTCACTATGTAAGAATTTGTTTTCCATGTAAGAACTTGTTTGTTATGCCTCAGAAGATTGGAGACTGACGAAAATTACGCTTGGGGTGGATTAATGATTGTGCATTGAGCATTGACTCCCCTATACAGAATTTTATTGTTGTTAACAACAATTTGATCTATAAATATGAGAGATGCCCTCACAAACAAACAAAAAAAAATGTACACTCTTTCAGTTGTAAAATAAATAAGTATCCGGGATGAAATGTATAGCATAAGGAATATAATCAAAATATTGTAACAACTTGGTATGGTGATAGCTGGTACCTAGATTTATCATTGATATAAATGTTAAATCACTATGTTGTACACCTGAAACTAATGTAATGTAATACTCTGTGTCAACAACCTTTCAATGAAAAATTAATATCTCCAAAAAAAAGATGTATCAGATAGATGATAGATATTCATAGATTAGATGAATAGATTGACAGAGATTGCAGAAAGATAAGATATATATAGATGACAGATGATAGACTAGATAGAATAGATGATATAGGGAGGTTAGATTAGACAGATAGCTGATAGATAGATACAGAGTTATGAACTGAATTTTTGGGCCCTCACCTCACAATCTTAGGCTCCTTTAATCCCCCGCCACCACCACACACAAACACACACATACACACACAAGTTCATATTTGAACTAAGACAGGGTTGAAGACCTAACCCCCACTGTCATGGTACTGGGAGGTGGGACCTTTGGAGGTAATTTGGTTTGTAAGATATCATGAGGGTGTGGGTGGAGCTGCCATTATGCAATCAGTGCTATTAAGAGGAACAGAGGACAGAGCTTTCTCCCTCGACCCTGTGAGGACACAGCAGGGATGCGGCTGTATGCAAGCCAGAAGAAGGGACCTCACCAGGAACTGGACCTGCCTTCGTCTTCGACTTCTGCTTCCAGAATAGTGAGAAATCAGTATCTATGGATGAAACCCCTACTCAATGACACACTGTTTATCAGTTTGAGTAGACAAACATAGCTATGTAGGTAAAGAGACGCACTTAGATGATGGATGGAGAGAGCCTACGCATAGATATATGTGCTTAGGTGTCTGCATAGGTATCTGTGTCCAACCACCTCTGCACTTTGAAGTCTGCTCTGTATGAGGGGAACACCAGAAGAACAACTTATCCTCGTTTCTTTTTTAAGTGTGGGCTTCAGTTTCCTATAACTGCGGTCTCCGTTAACTCTCAACCATGTGTGTGTGTCTGTGCATGTGTGTGTGTGTGTGTGTGTGTGTGTGTGTACACCACTGCCCCAATCGGTCTACAATCACAGGAGATGCAAAAGTAACGAAGGAACGCAGGATAGGGCAAACATCTTGCAAACTATGACCAGAAAGAGAAAAATTTTCCACTACCCTCTGGGGATAACTTTGCAGAGTGTTTCTATGCAATTTTAGAAAGATATTGCTGGAAATGTTGCTTGGAACACTCTAAACCATCAAGTTAGTTAAGGTAATAAGCTAGTAAAGGAGAGCAGCAAAGAGCACAAACGGTGTGTCTCCTATGTATCAGGCCAAGGTGTACAGGCTTTAATTCTACTACACCACTTCATCAGACCATGGCTGACGTGGGATGACCTAATGCACCACCTTCATCTGTGAGTAAAAAGTTACTTCAGAATCACCTCCCTTAACAAAAAATAAATGAGGGGACATAAATATTCCTAGAATTCCTGCCACCATCACCCAACTATTTTGCTCAGCGCTCTTTTCATACGAACGGAAACATAGCTCTCAAAGCTTCTATTCCATTACAGATAGACCTCACTCACATCTAAATGCCTAAATGAACTGAAACTCCACCTACACCTTGACAGCAGAGGGGAGCAGTTTCCCCACAAGCTTGCTGGCCTGCCACCTCAGCAAGACCATGGGCCACCGGCCCACAAGAGCCTCGCGGGTCACCACAAGGCAGTTCCCTTAGCCAGTGACTATAAGCATGCTCTCTGGAGATGGGCCACCAAGCAGGGCCACCGATTTGACATCGGGGCATGGGCAAAAGGACCTACTACCGGGCATGCACCTGCCTTGGACCCCACAGGCCAACCAGTGTGCTCCCTGCATGGGGACTTGGATATGCCCTGCAACTCACACAGCCACCACAACAGGAACGGCCCAGGGGCAGAGCATCCGGAGGGCCCTGGCCTGCACATGTTCAAGAGAACTGCCCACCAACCACACCACCCACACCAGCAGACTAGTGCCACCTCTGCAGGAGAAGTTCCCACCCAAGGCCACTTCTCTCAAGACCCAAACACACAGCTAACTCACATAAACAAACACAAGGAATTGAGACTGAGAAGGACACAGAGGAATCAAAGTGCACCTAGTGACAGAACGTTGACATAGTGAGAAAGCAGATACATAGACAGACAGATGATTGATACATAGATTGGACTGATATACATACATATAGATGATAGTTTAATTAGATAGATATACCGATGATAGTAGATAGATGATAGATCATAGATAGATAGATGACAGATAGATAGACAGGTAGATAGATTACATAGATAGATAAAGAGTTAGGTAGGTAGGTAGATAGGAAAGCATCATAGTAAACAAAGCTGTCTTTCAATCAAGACAATCTATGTGCTGCCTTACAGGAGACCCACTTGAAAGCCAAGGACAGAGACAAACTACAAGACAAAGGGGCGGTGACAGGTACCCTACACAAGTGAAACTGAGAAACAAACAAACGGATTTGGTTTGAGTTCCCAGAGACAGTCAGTAGAAAATAGCTCTATCTAGCCACCATGAATTATTTTTGTTTGGTTTCAGCAGTGCCCAGCCATAGATTTAGTGGTGCAGCAACGTCCTTCTCATTTTTTCTAACCTCAACAACTGAAATGCTGTAATAATATGCATCTGGGCTTTTGAAATCAGTGCGTTTTATGATGTTTACGAATTTAAAGAAGTAATAACCACCTAAAGAGGGAAGTTTGGACCCTCAACTAAACACGTCACTCCACACACACTCTTTGTTCCCAACTGCTCCTGTCTACAAATAGGTGTTCCTTTTTATTTGTCCCTCCCCCTATCAGCGGTGATCACACCAATGTCCCACAAACACGGTTTTGAGCAAAGCACCAAGTGCACTTTTCTGTCTACAACAGGCCCAGAGGAAGGATAACTGTGCTCTTCAGGGAGGACTTACTCAATGAAGGTGGCTAAAAACATTCAGCAAGCGAGAAGGAGGAAAAGAGGAAAGAAGACAGAGATACGGTTTCAAGTTCCAGCACCACCATTTACTGGTTTTGTAAGCACACGTGGCTGACTCGACCTGCAAGTTTCTCAGAGAACCCAGTGCTCTAACTACAGCCTAGTTACCTTGCAATATTTTTGGAAGCATAATGTAGGGAAGTGACGTAGGCCATGTTGTGAACTGTTCTGTACATAAGGATAGATAGGCAGAGAAAAAGATGATTGATTCATAGATAGATAGATAGATAGATAGATAGATAGATAGATAGATGATAGATGATAGATAGATAGATGATAGACATGATAGATAGATGATAGGAAAATAGATAGATAGAAAGATAGAAGGATAGATAGATACATAGATAGGTAGAAAGATAGACAGACAGAAATATAGTTAGATAGGTACAGATACATATCGATTAACAAAAAGCTACTGCTCATAATCAGGAGTTCAATTGTGAAAGCACATAAAGAAGTCACAAACAAAAAGGAAGAACGAAATCCAGTTTAAAAAGTGAAGTAAGCAGCCATAAGAAGAAAACAAATACTACCATTTGCAAAGATGTTAATGGAGCTAGACAGTTGTATGCTCAGTGAAATAGGCCACGGAGACAAAGAGAAGTACCAAATGATTTCACTCATGTGTGGAGTATAACAACAAAGAAAAACTGAAGGAAATAAACAGCAGCAGACTCACAGAACCCGAGAGTGGACTAACAGTTACCAAAGGGAGAGGAACTGTCAAGGTGGGTGTAAAGGGTGGGATAAGGGCGGGGAGAAGGCATTAAGATTAGCACGTAGAATGTGTGGTGGGGGGAGCATGTGGAGGGCTGTACAACACAGAGAAGACAAGTAGTGATTCTACAGCATCTTAATACACGCTGATGGACAGCGACTGTAACGGGGTGTGTGGTGGGAGACATGGTGAAGGAGTCAACAGCATCCAACTACGCTGATGGACAGCGTCTGTAATGGGGCCTTTCGGGGAGACTTGGTGTACTTAGTGATCATAATGATCTTCACGTGATTATAGAATAATGATAACAAAAAATTTTCTATAAGAGCAATAAGGACACTGCTCTCAATTGTCACAATAAAAGGACAGGCTCTTAGGGCTCCAATCAAAAGACACAGGGTTAAAAGAAGGGATGAAAACTCAAGACCACCTATGTGCTCCCTTACAGGAGACTCACTTGAGATCCAAGGACGAAGACAAACTACAAATTGAGGGGGTGGGCACAGGTACCCTAGAAAAGTGAAACTGAAAAAAAAAATGTGCTCATGGGTTTAAAGACAGTGGCTCACGTGAGAGTAGAGGCGGAATCCTCCTCCCAAAACCGAAACCACATACATACATACTATATGGAAATAGAATAACTACACCAAATCCTGGAACAGCAGCAGGGAAGAACGCTGCTGCGGCACGCTGTCACCTCAAGGAGAAGTGTGATGTACAGCCCTGGAGATGTGCTCTGGGAGCATGAACCTACTGTACACGTGATGCGCTATGGTAAATCGGTGCAGTTGGAAAGCAAAGACAGGTGGAAGACTTTGAGAGACTTGAGATTCCAGCCACTTTTAGGACAACACAGGGATCCACATCTGGCCGCTGGGGGCAAAAGAAAGGCGGACAGTCTGAGAGACTTCCTAACAGTGAGAGAACTGCTAAAGGGGCAATGCTTCCACAGGCATTGCCGCTCAGGAGGAAGGACAGGAGCGCCAAACGGCCCGGGTCCATTCTGCCCGGCATTTGGTGGATTTTTCAGGAGATCCGGGCGCTCCATACCCCCGGCTGACCTCACAGCTCCAAGGCCCCTTACCGTGCTGTGATAGGTACATGGCCTACATCACCGCTTGCACCTGCCTGCTAAACGGACGCACGCACCTATGGCAGCTTCTCCCTTCATGCTCCGCAAACTGGCCCTGGCAGTGGAGACGGGCACTGCGGCCCGGAAGCAGGAAATACCTCTTTACTCTCGGAGGGGTTGGGCACCGGCACCGCTCCCCTGGGACCCCTGCCATCCCCCCAAGGGCTGAGCATCTCCAGAGAGTAAAGGTTCTGGGAGCTAGATGGCACCACCTATAAATATGAACCTCCAAAGGAACCTGGTAACTGGACTCATATCAATCTTCCTGAGAAAGAGATCTCAAAATAAACATTAGAAGCATGCTTAGGGAGCTACAGAAAACAAAACTGTCAATGTCTCTCCAGTGCAATGCTCTCTCTCTCTCTTTCTCCAGTAGTACTGCTGAGAACCTGTTCCAAGAGGGGTGCTGCGACAGCCCAGCAGGAATGGCACAGCTCTTGGGTCCACCCAGGCCAGTGCAAGGACAGTCCTACACGGACTCTGACTGAACTGCAAATGGAGGACGCCGAACGTCTAACTCCGCAGGAAAGACAACAGTGATTCATGCTAGCCTTCCCATCAATGGCTGGAGGCTACGTGGCTCTACCGATACCAGGTGACGTCAACACCCCGGGCTTCATCTCCTTGGCAAACTTTTTTCCCTATGACCCTTGAAAGCAGCACATGGAAATATACAACCTACCAGACTCCACACCACCTCACATCTCAGTTTTAAGCTAGATGTTCCTGCATCACAGATTCTCCTCTTCATTCCAGTTTTCTCGGCTGGTTAGTGTTCTGGAAAAAAGGAATAATTAGTCACGTTTGGAATGAAATAGTAGGGGGTTTAGTAAGATTCTGTTTGACCACCATCAGTAGAACCAAAAGACATCCTACAGTATTGGAGAATATATTCACTGATGATATATTTGATAAGGCGTTGCCATCCAAAACATGTATCAAGAGCTCACGAACCTCAACACACAAAAAGCAAGTGAATCCAATTAAAAAATGGGCAGAGGATCTGAACAGACACTTCTCCACAGAAGCAATTTCAGGTGGCCGACAGGCACATGAAACTATGCTCCACATAAATAACCATCACAGAAATGCACATTAATCCGCAATGCGGTATCACCTCACACCAGTTAGGACGGCCACCACCCAAAGGACAGTCAACAACAGATGTCAGCAGAGGAGTGGAGAAAGGGGAACACTCCTACACTGCTGGTGGGAATGTCAGTCAGCTCAACCATTGTCGAAAGCAGTATGGAGGTTCCAAAAAAAACTAAAGAACAGAAATACCATTTGACACAGGAATTATTCTCCTAGGAATTTACCCTAAGAGTGCAGGAGCCCAGTTTGAAAGAGACAGATGCACCCCTATGTTGATCGCAGTACTCTTTACAATACCCAAGAAATGGAAGCAACCTAAGTGTCCATCAGGAGATGAATGGATAAAGAAGAGGTGGTACATACACACTATGGAATATCATTCAGTCATAAGAAACAAAATCCTTCCACCATTTGCAACAACACGGACGGAGCTAGAGGGTGTTATCGTCAGTGAAATAAGCCAGGTGGAGAAAGACAAGTATCCAAGGATTTCACTCCTCTGTGACGTATGAGAACAAAGCAAAAACGGGAAGGAACAAAACAGCAGCAGACTCACAGAACCCAAGAATGGACTAACAGTTACCAAAGGGAAAGGGAATTGGGAGGATGGGTGGGAATGGAGGGATAAGGGATTAAAGGGGGCATTATGGTCTGCACACAGAATGTAGGGTGTGCGGGGCCATGGGGATCGCAGTATAACACACAGAAGTCAGGTAGTGATTCTATAGCATCTTACTACATTGATGGACAGCAACTGTAATGGGGAGTGGAAAGCGGACTTGACAATGTGGGGCAGGGGGAGGAGGGGGAGTCTAGTAACCACAAAGTTGCTCATGTAATTGTATATTACAGACACCAAAAAATAAATAAATAAAAGTCATTCTGTTTGAGTTCCCAGAGAGACAGTCAGTACAAAATAGCCATATCTAGCCACTGTGAATTCTTTTTGTTTGGTTTCAGCAGTGCCCAGCCATAGATTTTGCGGTGCAGCAACATCCTTCTCATTTACTCTCACCTCAACAACTGAATTGCTGTAATAATATGGGTCTGGGCCTTGGAAATCAGTGGGTTTTATGATGTCCACGAATGTAAAGAAGCAATAACCAGGTAAAGAGGGAAGTTTGGACACTCAAATAAACACTTTACTCCACAACACACTCTTCTCTCCCAACTGCTCCTGTCTAGAAATCGGTGTTACTTTTTATTTGTCCCTCCCTCCTATCAGGGTTTATCACGCCGATATCATTCAAACGTGGTGAGCAAGCACCAAGTTTACTTTTCTGTCGACAAATGTCAAAAAGGAACGATACTTGTGGTCTTCAGGGAGAACTTAATCGATGAATGTGGCTAAATAGAGTCAGCAAGTGAGAAGGAGATAAAAGAGGAGAGAGGACAGAGACACGGGTAAAAGTCCCTACACCACAATTTCCTGGTTTTGTAGGTACACTTCTGACTCGACCTGCAAGTGTCTCGGTGAACCCAGTGCTCTTCTTACAGCCTAGTTACCTTGCAAGATTTTTGTAAGTATAACGTAGGGAAGGCACATAGTCTATGTTGTTAACTGTTCTACATACAAGGACAGATTTTCAGATAAAAAGATGACTGATTGAATGACAGATACATAGACAGGCAGATAGATAAATATAGGTAAATATCGATTAACACAAAGCTACTGCTCATAACAGGAGAGAATGGTGAAAGCACACAGCGAAACTACAGACAAAAGAGAAGACAGAAATCCAGTTTAAAAAGTGCAGTAAGCAGCCGTAAGAAGAAAACAAATCCTACCATTTGCAACAACGTGGATGGAGCAAGAGGGTACTATGCTCAGTGAAATAGGCCAGGAGAAGAAAGATAAGTACCAAATGATTTCACTCATGTGTGGAGTATAAAAACAAAGAAAAACTGAAGGATATAAATAGCAGCAGAATCACAGAAGCCGAGAGTGGACTAACAGTTACCAAAAGGAAAGGGACTGTGCATGGTGGGTGGGAAGGGAGGGATAAGGGCGGGCAGAAAGAAAGGGGGCATTAGGATTGGCTTTAATACTGTGTGGGGTGATGGGAGCATGGGGAGGGCTGTACAACACAGAGAAGAGAAGTAGTGTTTCTACAGCATCTTACTACACACATATGGACAGCCACTGTAACGGGTTGTGTGGTGGGAGACATGGTGAAAGGGTCAACAGCATCCAACTACGCTGATGGACAGCATCTGTAATGGGGCCTTTCGGGGGGTTCTTGGTGTACGTGGTGATCATAATGATCTTCACGCGATTATAGAATAATGATAACAAAAAATTTTTTGTAAGTGATATAAGGACACTGCTCTCAACTGTCAGAATAAAAGGACAGACTCTGAGTGCTCCAATCAAAAGACACTGGGTTAGAGGAAGGGAAGAAAACTCAAGAACACCTACATGTTCACTTACTGGAGACTCACTTGAGATCCTAGGACACAGACAAACTACAAGCAGAAGGGGTGGGGACAGGTACCCTACACAAGTGAAACTGAGAAACAAACAAACAAATGGATTCTGTTTGAGTCCCCAGAGACAGTCAGTACAAAATAGCCCTATCTAGCCACTGTGAGTTCTTTTTGTTTGGTTTCAGCAGTGCCCAGCCATAGATTTAGTGGTTCAACAATATCCTTCTCATTTTCTCTCACCTCAACAACTGAATTGCTGTAATAATATGGGTCTGGGCCTTGGAAATCAGTGGGTTTTATGATGTCCACGAATGTAAAGAAGCAATAACCAGGTAAAGAGGAAAGTTTGGACACTCAAATAAACACTTTACTCCACAACACACTCTTCTCTCCCAACTGCTCCTGTCTAGAAATCGGTGTTACTTTTTATTTGTCCCTCCCTCCTATCAGGGTTTATCACGCCGATATCATTCAAACATGGTGGTGAGCAAGCACCAAGTTTACTTTTCTGTCGACAAATGTCAAAAAGGAACGATACTTGTGGTCTTCAGGGAGAACTTAATCGATGAATGTGGCTAAATAGAGTCAGCAAGTGAGAAGGAGATAAAAGAGGAGAGAGGACAGAGACACGGGTAAAAGTCCCTACACCACAATTTCCTGGTTTTGTAGGTACACTTCTGACTCGACCTGCAAGTGTCTCGGTGAACCCAGTGCTCTTCTTACAGCCTAGTTACCTTGCAAGATTTTTGTAAGTATAACGTAGGGAAGGCACATAGTCTATGTTGTTAACTGTTCTGCATACAAGGACAGATTTTCAGATAAAAAGATGACTGATTGAATGACAGATACATAGACAGGCAGATAGATAAATATAGGTAAATATCGATTAACACAAAGCTATTGCTCATAACAGGAGAGAATGGTGAAAGCACACAGCGAAACTACAGACAAAAGAGAAGACAGAAATCCAGTTTAAAAAGTGCAGTAAGCAGCCGTAAGAAGAAAACAAATCCTACCATTTGCAACAACGTGGATGGAGCAAGAGGGTACTATGCTCAGTGAAATAGGCCAGGAAAAGAAAGATAAGTACCAAATGATTTCACTCATGTGTGGAGTATAAAAACAAAGAAAAACTGAAGGATATAAAGAGCAGCAGAATCACAGAAGCCGAGAGTGGACTAACAGTTACCAAAAGGAAAGGGACTGTGCATGGTGGGTGGGAAGGGAGGGATAAGGGTGGGCAGAAAGAAAGGGGGCATTAGGATTAGCATTTCTACTGTGTGGGGTGGTGGGAGCATGGGGAGGTCTGTAGAACACAGAGAAGACAAGTAGTGATTCTACAGCATCTTAATACACTCTGATGGACAGCGACTGTAACGGGGTGTGTGGTGGGAGACATGGTGAAGGAGTCAACAGCATCCAACTACGCTGATGGACAGCGTCTGTAATGGGGCCTTTCGGGGGGACTTGGTGTACTTAGTGATCATAATGATCTTCACGCGATTATAGAATAATGATAACAAAAAATTTTCTGTAAGAGCAATAAGGACACTGCACACATTTGTCCGAAAGAAAGGACAGACACTGAGTGATCCAATCAAAAGACACTTGGTTAGAGGAAGGGATGAAAACTCAAGAACAACTACGTGCTCACTTATTGAAGACTCACTTGAGATCCTAGGACACAGACAAACTACAAGCAGAAGGGGTGGGGAGAGGTACCAAAAACAAGTGAATCTGAAAAACAAACAATGAGTCAAATGATTTCTGTCTGTGCCCCCGAGACAGTCAGTAGTAAATAGACCTATCTTGCCACCGTGAATGCTTTTTGTTTGATATTAGCAGTGCCCAGCCATAGATTTAGTGGTACAGCAAAGTCCTTCTCATTTTTTATCACCTCAACAACTGAATTGCTGTAATAATATGCATCTGGTCTTTTTAAATCAGTGGGTTTTGTAATGTTCTTGAATGTAAAGAAGTAATATCCACCTAAAGAGGGAAGTTTGGACACTCAAACAAACACGTAACTCCACAACACTCTCATTGCTCCCAACTGCTCCTGTCTATAAATAGGTGTTCCTTTTTATCTGTCCATCCTCCTATCAGCGGTGCTCCCACCGATGTCCCTCAAACTTGGTGGTGAGCAAAGCACCATGTATACATTTCTGTCTTCAACAAACCCAGAGGAGGGATACTTGTGGTCTTCAGGGAGCACTTAGTAATTGAATGTGGCTAAATACAGTCAGGAAGCGAGGAGTTCAAAGAGGACAGAGGACGGAGATATGGGTGCAAGTCTGTGCAACACCATTTACTGGTTTTGTAAGCACACGTGGCTGACTCGACCTTCAGGTTTCTCAATGAACTCAGTGCTCTCCCTACGGCCTAGTTACGTTGCAAGATTTTTGGAAGCATATATAGAAAGTGACATAGGCGATTTTGTTAACTGTTCTGTACATAAGGATAGATAGGTGGAAAAAAATGTGATTCATTCATAGATAGATAGATAGATAGATAGATAGATAGATAGATAGATAGATAGATAGATAGATAGATAGATAAATAGATAGATAGATAGAATGTAGATGATAGATAGATAGATACATAGATAGAAGAGAGGCATGAGAGAAAGATGATAAAAATATAGACAGAGAGAGAGATAGATGGATAGAAAGAAAGATAGAAGGATAGATAGATACATACACAGATAGATAGATAGATAGATGATAGATAGATGGATAGATGCATAGATATATAGATACACAGATACATAGATAATAAGAAAGATAGCAGAATGGACTTATATACAGACAGACAGACAGACAGATAGATAGATACAGATACATATCGATTAAAACAAAGCTATTGCTCATAACCAGGAGATCAATGGTGAAAACATATAGCGAATCTACAAACAGAAAGTTAGAATGAAATCCAGTATAAAAACTGCATATAGCAGCCATAAGAAGAAAAGAAATTGTACCATAAGCAATGACGTGGATGGAGCAAGACAGAAGTATGCTAACTGAAATAGGCCGTGTGTAGAAAGACAAGTACCAAATGATTTCACTCGTGCGGAGTATAACAACAAAGAAACCCTGAAGGAAAAAAACAACAGCTGAATCACAGAACCCGAAAGTGGACTAACAGTTACGAAAGGGAAAGTGACTTTGCAGTTTGGTTTGGAATGGAGGGATAAGGGCAGGGAGAAAGAAATGGGAGATTAGGATTAGCATATATAATGCATGGGTTCAGGGGTGCATGAGAAGGGCTGTACCCCACAGAGAAGACAAGTAGAGATTCTACAGCATCTTACTACACGTTGATGGACAGCGATTGTAACGTGTTGTGTGTGGGGGGTCATGGTGAAGGAGTCTACAGCATCCAACTCTGCTGATTGACAGCAACTGTAAAAAGTTTTGGTGGCGAAGTTGGTGAACGGGGGAGCCTAGTAAACATAATATTCTTCACGTGATTGTAGTTTAATGATAACAAAAAAATTTTTATAAGTGCAATAAGGGCACTGCTCTGAATCATCAGAATAAAAGGACAGGCTTTGAGAGCTCCAAATCAAAAGACGCAGGGTTAAAAGAAGGACGAAAACTCAAGACTACTTATGTGCTCCCTTACAGGAGACACACTTGAGATCTAAGGAAACAGACAAACTACAAGCCGAAGTGGTGAGGACAGTTACCCAACACAAGTGAAATTAAAAAACAAAGAATCAAACAAATGGACTCTGTTTGAGTTCCCCAGAGACTGTCAGTAGAAAATAGCCCTATCTTTCCACCGTGAATTCTTTTCTTTTTTTTCATCCGTGCCCAGCCATGAATTTAGTGGTACAGCAACGTCATTCTCATTTTCTCTCACCTCAACTACTGAACTGCTATAAAAATATGCATCTGGTCTTTGAAATCAGTGGGTTTTAAGATGTTCAAGAATTTAAAGAAGTTATAACTATATAAAGAGGGAAGTTTGGATACACATACACGTCACTCCACAACACACTCTTTGCTCCCAACTGCTCTTGTCTAGAAATTGGTGTTCCTTTTCATTTGTCGTTCCATCCTATCAGCGGTGATCACGCCGATGTCCCTCAAACATGGTGGTGAGTAAAGCACCAAGTTTACTTTTTTGTCTAAAACAGGCCCAGAGGAAGGATACTTGTGGTCTTCAGGTAGACCTTAGTCAATGAGTGTGAATAAAAACAGTCAGCAAGTGAGAAGGAGATAAAAGAGGACAGAGGACAGAGACACGGATTCAAGACCCTGCAGCAAGATTTCCTGGTTTTCTGGGAATATGCGTATCACTCTACCTGCAAGTGTCTCGGTGAACCCAGTGCTTTCCCTGCAGCCTAGTTAGCTTGAATGATTTTTGGAAGCACAATGTAAGGAAGTGACACAGGCTATGTCGTTAACTGTTCTGTACAAAAGGACAGAGGGGCAGACAAAAAGATGACTGACTGATTGATAGACTGTTAGATACATAGATAGATAGACAGATAGATAGATATAGGTACATATCGATTAAAACAAAGTTAAAGCTCATAAAAAGGAGAGCAATGGTGAAAGCACATAGCGAACGTACAGACCAAAGAGAAGACAGAAATCCAGTTTAAAAAGTGCAGTAAGCAGCCGTAAGAAGAAAACAAATCCAACCATTTGCAACAATGTGGATGGAGCGAGAGGGTAGTATGCTCAGTGAAATAGGCCAGGCAGAGAAAGACAAGAACCAGATGGTTTCAATCATGTGTGGAGTATAACAACCAAGAAAAACTGAAGGAAAAAAATAGCAGCAGACTCACAGAACCCGCGAGTGGAACAACAGTTACCAAAGGGAAAGGGACTGGGCAGGTTGGATGGGAAGGGAGGGATAAGGGCGGGGAGAAAGAAAGGGTGCATTCGTATTTGCGTGTACAATATGAGTGGTGGGAGGAGCATGGGGTGGGCTGTACAACACAGAGAGGACAGTAGGGATTATACCCCATCTTACTACACACTGATGGGCAGTGATCTAAGAGGTTTTAGGGGGGGAATGGTGAATCGGAATCCTAGTAAACATAATGTTCTTCACGTGATTGTAGATTAATGATAACAAAATAATTCTTTAAGTGCAATAAGGGCACAGCTCTGAATCATCAGAATAAAAGGACAGGCTTTGAGAGCTCCAAATCAAAAGACGTAGGGTTAAAAGAGGGATGAAAACTCAAGACCACTTATGTGCTCCCTTACAGGAGACACACTTGTGATCCAAGGAAACAGACAAACTACAAGCCAAAGGGGTGAGGACAGGTACCCAACACAAGTGAAATTAAAAAACAAAGAATCAAACAAATGGACTCTGTTTGAGACCCCAGAGACAGTCAGTAGAAAATAGCCCTATCTTTCCACCGTGAATTATTTTCATTTTTTTCATTCGTGCCCAGCCATGGATTTAGTGGTACAGCAACGTCCTTCTCATTTTCTCTCATCTCAACAACTGAATTGCTGTAAATATACGCGTCTGGGCCTTTGAAATCAGTGGGTTTTATGATGTTCAAGAATTTAAAAAGTTATAACTATATAAAGAGGGAAGTTTTAATACTCAAATAAACACGTCACTCCAAAACACACTCTTTGCTCCCAACTGCTCTTCTCTAGAAATTGGTGTTCCTTTTCATTTGTCATTCCATCCTGTCAGCGGTGATCACGCTGATGTCCCTCAAACATGGTGGTGAGAAAAGCACCAAGTTTACTTTTCTGTCTAAACTGGCCCAGAGGACGGATACTTGGGGTCTTCAGGGAGACCTTAGTCAATGAGTGTGACTAAAAACAGTCAGCAAGTGAGAAGGAGATAAAAGAGGAGAGAGGACAGAGACACGGGTTCAAGACCCTGCAGCAAGATTTCCTGGTTTTCTAGGAATATGCGGATGACTCTACCTGCAAGTGTCTCGGTGAACCCAGTGCTTTCCCTGCAGCCTAGTTAGCTTGAAAGATTTTTGGAAGCACAATGTAAGGAAGTGACAAAGGCTATGTTGTTAACTGTTCTGTACAAAAGGACAGATGGGCAGACAAAAAGATGACTGACTGTTTGATAGACAGATAGACAGACGGACAGATAAATAGATATAGGTACATATCGATTAAAACAAAGTTATTGCTCATAACAAGGTGAGCAATGGTGAAAGCATATAGCGAAACTACAGACCAAATAGAAGACAGAATTCCAGTTTAAAAAGTGCAGTAAGAAAAAAAATCCTACCATTTGCAGCAACGTGGATGGAGCGAGAGGGTAGTATGCTCAGTGGAATAGGCCAGGCAGAGAAAGACAAGAACCAGATGGTTTCACTCATGTGTGGAGTATAACAACCAAGAAAATCTGAAGGAAAGAAATAGCAGCAGACTCACAGAACCCACGAGTGGACCAACAGTTACCAAAGGGAAAGGGACTGGGCAGGTTGGGTTGAAGGGAGAGATAAGGGCGGGGAGAAAGAAAGTGTGCTTTAGTATTAGCGTGTATAATATGTGTGGTGGGAGGAGCATTTGGTGGGCTGTACAACACAGAGAAGACAAGTACAGATTCTACAACATCTTACTACACGCTGATGGACAGCGACTGTAACAGGGTGTGTGTGGGGGGACATGGTGAAGGGGTCTACAGCATCCAACAATGCTGATGGACAGTGACTATAAAGGGTTTTTTGGAGAGGACTTGTTGTACTTGGTGATCATAATGTTCTTCACGTGATTGCAGATAAATGATGACAAGAAAGATTTTTTAAGTGCAATAAGGACACAGCTCTCAATTATCAGAATAAAAGGACAGGCTCTGAGTGCTCCAATCAAAAGACACATTTTTAAAAGGAGTGATGAAATCTCAAGACCACCTACCTGTTCCCTTACTGTAGACTGACTTGATATCGAAGAACGAAGACAAACTACAAATTGAGGGGTGCGGACAGGTACCCTAAACAAGTGATACTGAAGAAAAAAAGCAGGAAAAAGATGTGCTGATGGGATTAATGATGCAGGCTCACATGAGAGTGGATGCGGAAACCTTCTCCCAAGATCAAAACCACATAAATAAATACTATATGTTAATAGAACAACTATAACAAATCGTGCAAGAGCAGCAGGGAGGAACGCTTCTGCGGCAGCCTGTCACCTCAAGGAGAAGTGTGACATACAGCCGTGGAGATGTGCTCTCTGAGCACGAACCTACTGTACATGTGGTGTGTACTGGAGGATCGGTGGGGTTGGAAAGCAAAGAGAGGCGGAAAACTTCGAGAGACTTGAGGTTCCAGCCACTTGTGGGACAACACAGGGATCCACATCCGGCCGCTGTTTGACAAAAGAAAGGCGGACAGTATGAGAGACTTCCTAACAGCGAGAGAACTGCTACTGGGGCAAGGCTTCCACAGGGCTTGCCACTCAGGAGAAAGGACAGGTGAGCCAAACTGCGCGGATGCACTCTGCCCAGCAGGTGGGTTAGCTTAAAGGAGCTCCAGTTGCTCCATCCCCCTGGCTGGCCTCGCAGCTCTGAGGCCCCTTACCATGCTGATACTGGTACATGGCCTACCTCCCCGCCATCACCGGCCTGCAAAACGGCCGCCCCCACGTACGGCAGCTTCTCCCTGCATGCTCCGCACTCTGGCCCTGGCAGTGGAGATGGGCAATGTGGCCGGGAAGCAGGAAAGACCTCTTTACTCCCAGCAGGGATGGGCATCGGCACCGCTCCCCTTGGACCCCTGCCATCCAACCAAGGGCTGTGCATCTCCAGAGAGTAAAGCTTCTGGTAGCTAGAGTGCACCACCTACAAATATGAACCTTCAAGGGAACCTGGTAACTGACCTCAAATCAATCTTCGTGAGAAAGAGATCTCAAAATAAACATCAGGAGCATGCTCAGGGAGCAACAGAAAACAGTCAATGTCTCTCGAACACAATTCTCTCTCTACTCTCTCTCTCCAGAAAGCGCTGCTGAGGCCCTTTTCCGAGAGGGGTGCTGCGACTGCCCAGCTGGAATGGCACAGCTCTCGGGTCCACCCCGGCCAGTGCCAGGACAGTCCCACACGGGCTCTGACTGAACTGCAAACGAGGGACGCCGCACGTGTAACTCCGCAGGAAAAACAACAGTGCCGCATGCTAGCTTTCCCATCAATGGCTAGAGGATACATGGCTCCATTGATACCAGGTGACATCAAGACCCCAGGCTTCATCTCCTTGGCAATCTTTTTTACCTATGACACGTGAAAGCAGCACATGGAAAGATACAACCTACCAGTCTCCACACCAGCTCACCTCTCAGTTTTACACTAGATGTTCCTGCATCACAGCTTCTCCTCTTCATTCCAGTTTTCTCGGCTGGTTGGTGTTCTTAAAAAAAAATTTAGTCAGATTGGGAATGAAGTGGTAGGCGGTTTAGTAAGATTCTGTTTGACCACCATCAGTAGAACCAAAGGCATCCTTCTGTATGGGAGAATATATTCACTGATGACATATTTGATAAGGCATTGCCATCCAAAACATGTATCAAGAGCTCATGAACCTCAACATACAAAATGCAAATAAATCCAATTACAAAATGGGCAGAGGATCTGAACAGACACTTCACAGAAGTAATTTCAGGTGGCCGACAGGCACATGAAAAGACGCTCCACATTGCTAACCATCAGAGAAATGCCCATTAAAACCACAATGGGGTATCACCTCACACCAGTTAGGATGGCCACCACCCAAAAGACAGACAACAACAGATGTCGTCAACGGTGTGGAGAAAGGGGAACCCTCCTACACTGCTGGTGGGAATGTCAGTCAGCTCAACCATTGTGGAAAGCAGTATGGATGATCCCAAAAAAACAAAGAACAGAAATACCATTTGACCCAGGAATTCCTCTCCTAGAATTTACCCTAAGAGTGCAGGAGCCCAGTTTGAAAGAGACAGATGCACCCCTATGTTGATCCAGCACTCTTTACAATACCCAAGAAATGGAAGAAACCTAAGTGTCCATGAGGAGATGAATGGATAAATGTCCCGGCCAGTGTGGCGTTCAACAAGGGCTCGAGGGGAAGTTAAACTGGATGAGAGACAAACCAGACACAAAGAAGGAGACCAAGCCGAAAGTCTTATCAAGGTCTCAAAGTTTATTGTTACAAGGTAGATTATATAGGAGCTAGGAGAGGGAAACAGCCCCAGCTGAATTGGCAAGGATTATCTAGGTTGCTAGGATACCTAAATGAATAATGTTCTCTGGAAAAGATCATGGGTGGGGTTTTACTGAGAAAAGATAGAATGTTTTACTAAGGAGGAGATGTTATCACAGCAGCTGCTTAATCTCTATCCCAGCGTCTAATCTCAAGCTGGTCAATTGATCTTTCCTAAACGGGGCAGAAATTAGAGGCCTAGGCGGAAAGGGCTAGACCATTGTTTCTATGTCCTAAGGCTCCCGATATCTCCTCCCTTCTTATAGAAAAGAGGTGGAGGCCCGCTATTTAGCGGTGGGCATTAACCAATTGGGGGAGTAGTGACTTGGATCCTCCGAGACTCTCCATTTATGGGGGTCAACGTTGGCCCTTGGTATCTTTTGTGGAGGGGAGGAAGGGCGTATTCATTTTAGATATTAACCTCCATGCAAGCCAGGTTTTTCTCTCAGGGAATTCAGAGGCGGTTCATGGACCTTCCCTTGCAATGCTTAGCTTCGCAACCACTTTGGTGCCCATATCACACTCACTTTATTGTGAGCCTATATGCATAGGTCTGAATCCTATGCAGCTTCTAAAGGAGGGGAGTCATCTGGCACATCATAGCCTTGGTCCACCAGGACAAAATGGGGACAGTGGAATTGTATCTGTCTGCCGAGGGCAGTATTGATCTGTTCTTTAATGAAGGTGGTAATTCTCTTTAAGGCCAAAGGGCCAAAGGAGAACACAAGCATGAGACTAAGGAAGGTTCCTAGTATAGGGAGAAGATAAGGAAGAAACCTGCTCATCCCAGACCATAGGGTATTTTCAAACAGTTTTTTCTTTCTTTGCATGAGATCTTCTTGGAGTCTTTTTATTTTGTCACGAACTACTCCAGACTTGTTTGCGTAGAAGCAGCATTTCTTTTCTAAGGCTAAGCAGATTCTGACTTGTTCCGCGGTGAGAATGTCTAGGCCACGCCTGTTCTGTAAGACTACTTCTGCAAGGGAATCTATTTGGTTTTGAAGATCTTGTAAGGATCCGCGAAGAAGGTGAAAATGAGAGAGTTGATGGGCTCCATCTTTTTATAAGGTGCTGTTAAGAAGCTGAAAAACTCAAGTGTTAATATGAAAATACCATGCACATGAATGAGCAAAAGTTAAGTTACAGTGAGACTCAGTGCATGTAATTCAGTTTTCAGTGTTTACATTAAAAACCTTAATCTTAAAATGATTGTAATTCACCAAATCACAAACCTGGAAATAATGTACTCTTCTAAGCAAGTTTCATATATATTAAACAAGACATATAAAATATATACATGTAACACATAGAAAGAATATGTAACATTATAAACAATCCATTTAACCACACATTGCACTAAAACTATTCTCCTACATTTCAGATACTAACAAAGGTATTTAGAAATTTCAGATATTTAGAACTATCATAATGGCAACATTCCTTATTTATATAAAAACTCTCTTTAAGTCTATTTTCTACCAAAATCAGAAGCATTATTTAATTTTATGGTCCCTCAACTCAGTGCTATGTCATTACAGCTGAAGAGCTTCTTACCTAAACACTGATGGACCCTCCCTCCCAAAAGCTTAGAAACTGTCCTTTATGGTAATTAACTCTTTCCAAAGTGACAAATACAACATTTGCTAGTCAACTTTAAAAGTGGAATAATTGAAAGGAAATCACTTTTAAAATTAATGTTAGGACCTGGCACAGCAGCTTACCAATAGTAATTGTCAAGTGGATGAATGAGTTCTGTTTGCTAGTTAATGACCAATGTGCCATGCTTTAGATTAACCTCATGCTAGTAACATAATTTGAGTAAATCCGATTTCTACTCTATTAACTACAGGTTTTAAATAATTGTGTAAAAATTTACTTTCTGACATTCAAAAGTTTTGAGTGTCCTGATGAATCTCAAATAAGAGGTTAAATTGTTTTCTTTGTCACATTTAAGCAGAGTAGGGGAGTGATAATCTAAAATCTAGGATTTATTAATAGTTAACACCTTTCAGAGAAAATAACATACAGTATGATGTGAAATAGTTTAAAATAGAAATTTAAACATCACATCCTATTAAGATATACATTCTTATATTTTGTCCTGATGCATTCCCCAATAAAAGAGGAAGATCTGTTTTCTTATATTCACTTCACTTATCAGGCATCTATTTTTAAATATATATATTAGAATTCATACTATGAAAGTTAAAAAACAGTATTTTAAAAACTCACTATTAAGTCTCTAGATAGGCTTGCTGAATTTCTTATGGTCAAAGATACTGTCTCTGAAGTGCTTGTAAATGCACACCTGCAAATTGCACATGCTGGACAATCAACCTTCTGTAACTATAAGAACAATGATCAGATAATATGTCTTTTGAGAAGGCACAGACACACAAAGTGTATTCAAGATAAATTAGCCCCATTTCAGAAGACAATACATTTTTATTTCATTTAGGAAAAGGGATGATAAATTCACTTTGTAGTGCCAACTGCCTATGAAAAGAAAATTTCTGAATTATATAGATATCAACATAACTGACATTTATCCTAATGGCACATTTACCCAAACACTACAATTTTAGAAATAAAGCAAGCTAAACAACTGTGAAAAAGGAAAAGAAAAGAAAAGCTTCTTTCACCTGTACTTGTTAGTGTTCCAGTGAGAACCAGTGTGAGAGACATTCATAAGCTCCTGATAAAATCTACAACTGGTAGAGCCCACAAGAGCCTTTCTTCAGAGCTCACTAGGGAACTCACCGGTTCTACAATGGGATGGTCATGGGCTCAACAACCATCTCAGACAGAGACAGGGATGTGCTCCATACAGCCAGTGACCCAGGATCAGTGAGGGGGGCCCACAGTAGGCACACTGGAAGGCTGTCCCACTCCTCATGCTCACTCGTGACACTTCACTGACGGGACGGTTGAAGGAGCAAGAACAGCATAAGGCCCGACTGAACAGTGGCAGCCATGGGTTCTCAGTGAGCCACAGCAAGCCTGGTTTCCCAAAGAATTTTTTAAGACACTCTTTCTAAGACTATGAGTTGCTGCAGCTTTGGAAAATGACCACAGGCTCCTTCTAAAAATGTCTTTTAAGCCTGAGGGTAGCCTCTGGGAAGATTCCTCAGTGTATAAGGACCATTAATGCTATATTCCATTCTATGGAATCTGAGTATAGAAGGAAAACACAATTGGCAGTTCTAATCCTGGTAGGATATGTGCAATGCAGTTGTCATTCAGCAATTTTTATGCCAAATACAACAAAAAAGAGTATGCTGATGATGATTTTAAATTCCCAATTCAAACCCTACTGGTACAAGATGGAAGAGCAAGCAGGTGTGTCTACAAGCACCAAATGAGATTGCATGGGAAAAGTTTTCTTGTGCTCAACAGGAAAAGAAACCAGCAATAAAATTTTAAGTCATATCAGAGGAGTAAGTGGAAAGAAAAAAAATCAATTAAGAAAGATAATCTCTTGGATATTGACATTTATGTCCTTCTTAAACCACAGTAATTTGGTAAAACAGAATTATTTGCCCTCCTCTCACTGCTCACACAACTGAATAGCTCTGTAGAGAACAGTATTTACATGTCCAAAGCAATACAAATATAACATGTATTGTATTTTAACTTAATAATAGTTATTACAGTTACAGAAGAGAATGAGACTTTAACAATTTTGCATGTATAAATCAAATGGGTGAGATGAGAGAAGTTCTAAGAATGCAAATTTGTCATCTTTTAAAGAAAGAAGTAAATACTGTCCAAATTTAAAATCAAGGATTATAGACACTAGTGTGAGGGACAGGGTGATTATAAAACTGGAAGCAGAACCTCACAAAGAAGATACATCTTGGGGACCTGGGAGAGGTCACATGAAAATAGGGGCAGAGGAAAACTTACTCTTTACCTTTGACCCTCCTGTCAACAGGATTTACTGTCTGAACACTGGCATTAAGATGGCCCTAGTAACTTAAGCATTCTGTTTCCTTTTCATTAACTTTGCTGCATAAGGGTAAGAATGAGAGAAAAATTTTAATGGAAAGAAAATCACCAGTTTGGATTACTAAAGATAAATGGCTGGAAGCACAACTGGGGTGGCCTTTCAATATTCAGAACACAAGGCATTGTTTTTACGGAAGACATGCCACAGATTCTCATCACTGTAGAACACTGTGGCAGACATCTCAGTAAAGTGAAAATGGAAGATTAAACATTCGGACAGAAGGTAAGACAAGTGAAGAACTCCTTGATTAGGTAAGTGATGTTTTAGACAGAATAATTCTGATTTTTAAATTCAGATCAAATTTCCTAAGAAAATATTAACTGCAGGATATGTGAGCTTCTAATTGAGGCAATTTCCCAAACAGATTTCATCATAAAAACCAGAAGGTTCAGTAATCTTGCTTTGGAGACACTTGGCTCTGACTGCTATTAGAACAAGAGTGCAAATGCTACATGAGGCAATACCCAAAAGAACTGGTTACACACACTCAGCTGAAAACACCTGTAGCTATTGCCCCTTCACATAACAATTTTTGTTGAGTACGTTCTGCGTTCCTAGCATCACAACAGGTGACAGACACTACAGTAAAGACACAACAGAGCCAGCTGAGGACAAGCACAAGGTACTCAGAGCCTAGCAGAAGGCAAAGACACGAAAAAAAAACACTCCAAGATAATAAATGTCCTAAGAGTAATAAGGTTTTCTGGGCATGGGGGAGAGAGAAATAATGAGATTCCTGGTTAATTAGAGGAAGACCAACAACAAGGCCTGCTCAAATTGGGTTTTGAGACAGAAACAGTACCGACTTATGCAGGAAGTGAAAAGGGAGGATTTGGCCACCAACTGGGTAATGAGGTGCGGCAAATGGGGTGGGGCTACGTGCAGGGCTTCACTCCGTAGATGTAGCCATTAACCCTATATTAATAATGTCTACATTTTAAAGACAGAGCAAACTCTCCTGTGAACAACAATGAAATTTGGAACTTTAGCTTCCCTTTTTGTCTCTGAAGAGTTCTACTAGCACATAACTGCTGCAGCCAGTTGGGCTTCAACATAAGTCAAAATTTCTGTCCATCACTACATTCTTTTCCATTCTGCCTAAATATATGCTTAATTTTCATGGAGAGTTTGGGAACAGCTTAGCCTGTGTTTCTCAAGTGTGATCACTGAGGAGCCCCAGGAGGTAAAAGGAAATGTGAATGGACTGTCTACAGCAGGGGTCAGCAATGGAGGAGCCTGTGAGCAAGTGTGCTGTTGTCATTTTTAAAGGGTTAGAAACCAAAACAAAACAACCAAACAGAATATGCAGGATTGAACTATGTGGCACACGAAGTTTAAAGTATTCATCAAATGGCCCAACTCATGATATCGGGGATTGGAGGATATACTTTGAAGTAGCCCTTGCTAATGTAAAATTTCTTAAATCTTAAATTTCTTAAATTGAATATGGCATTTTAATCTTAAAAATTCAGGGAAATCAGTCAAGGCATCCTGCCCCACAATATATCAGTGTTTGTCTTGCTACTAAACCTTGTTATGTTTCACAATATATTCAAAATCCTCAAGTCAAATGGATGCTCTGGGAAGAGAGCTATCTTTATTCTGTGATTTTGGGAAGTCCTAGGCCCTGAGAAAAACAATTATGGTTTTGCCAGCAACACAGATCAAAATCATCTTAACTTTTCCTATTTTCCATTTCAGCAAGTGACTATTTCTTGTCCTTAAACTCATCCGGGGCCACCAACATAACCCAGCATAGCCTGACAACAGTATGAACCAAAGTATTTTTGTTTTTGACAGAGCACTAAAACAAATAGTGAAATAGCCTAATATGAAAATGTACTTTCTAAAATAACATTCAATTTAACAAACTCTTTGGAATAGCTTGCCAGTTGCAAACTAATATGGCTAGTAACAATCTAAAACCCTATAAGCAGAGAAATGATTACATTAACGATAATAATCCTTTAAAGGAATGACATGTATCTAAAAATAAGTTACCTGTATTTGGAAACTATTTTTGTTAGACAACAAAGGAGGGCAAAAAATGGTATATACAGTATGATCCAAAAAAAAAAAAAGATGTATATGGGGACTCAATAATATGGGTGATTGTAGTAAACACACTGTTTTTCATGTGAAACCTTCATAAGAGTGACTATCAGTAATATCTTAATATTAAAAAAAACACATAGACCAAATGTTTGCTGTCTTCCTTGAAAGATAAAACTGATTACTTCCACTCTTCTTTCTCATTCTCATTTTTCTAATATTCACTGCTTTCATATTCATTTTAGTGCTGGGAAAAAGAAATAATGACAAAAAAAACCACTGAATAACCAGTTCAGTTTGAAAACTTTAAATAACCCTTTCTAACAACTTAATGTGAGACCGTTGTCTAAACAGCATTTCATATATTTATGTGTGGGAATGTGTGTGTGTGACACACATACATATGAGTAACTCTTTCTTTTGAATAATCTATGTATGAATCAGGGATTTGATAAACTGCTAATTAAGAGAGTTGGTTCCTCATGCTTCAAAAGACAACCACAAATACTCTAAATATGTCCCTAACTATGATCTTCCCAAAAGTCTTACATAAACACTGCACTTGGGAACAACACAGCTTCATAAAACGTAGGAGATTTTGTGGTGCACTTCTGAGCCTTCACCAGTGGTTAGAAGATGCTAATACATCTTGTCTCCATTCATGGAAAAGAAAAGAAGAGATGCCACAATGAACTACCGCTGGGTAATGAGCCTTTCTGCACCTCCTCAAGACCAGCTACAACTATCTCCAGTCAACTTCAGGCTCCAATTAACAAAGTAAAATGGGGAAATGCTGTCACTATTGGCCCCAAATCATTACTTACATAAGGAAACTTTTATATAAACTTATTTGGTTACCAATATAACTAATGCTTAGGAACAAAATTAATACTCCATAAGCATCATCTAAAATTACAAAAATTCAAAAGTTTTAAAAGATAAATAATATTTTAACTTGCTTCATGGAAAATGGCCAAAAGTTTATTCTTCTATAAAAACAGTATTCTTTCTCTCAACTGAGCCATCCTCTCTTTATGATCAAACAAGACTTACGTGAAAAAATTCTGGAAATGTGTTTTATAATGTGAATAATCTTAACATTACTGAAATGTACAATTAAAAGCAGTTAAGATAGTAAACTATGTAATAATTTTTTACCACAATAAAAATTTTTAATGAAAAACGAAATTAAAGAAACATTTAATGAAACCCACATCATTTTTCCATGAAAAGATAAGACACGAAATGAAAGGGGAGCAAATATTCTCCTTTTGTGTAGTAGATGTGTGTGTTTTCATTTCTGGTGCATTCCACACATGCGAGTTCCATTGAGAAACAACAAAGTTTAAAAACCTTGAACATGAGGACCTGAGTTTCCTAAAGTCCAAATCAGACACTAAAGCTTCTCAGAAAAGACTAGGTGTTGGGACCCCATTTCAAGAGAAAAATCTAGCTCACAGTGGGAAACCAGAGGGAAATAGCAAGAACAACCAGTCTGTGCCAATCCTGTTCTTAACTACAAACAACAGAAATGAACGTTGGCAACTTAAAAGGGAAAGGAAACCGTGGCGGTACAGTAGGAGCTAACAGAGTTCACACTAAAGGCAGAGGACCAGTTTACTTAGAATAAATTTCCATGACTGTACCCAGGAACACACCTGACCTTGCCCAATGATCAGCCCATCACCCCTGTGCACTTACTACCACCTCCAACTGGTCCTGTGTTTCTGTACTGTTCCCTCAGTTTTCAGATTCTGGGGTGGGAAGAACTGACTGGGCATGCCAGGGAGCTTCTTTTCAAGGGGGAATTCCTCCCAATAGGCAGCATATTAAAATGCTGAGGACAGAGAGAAGGCAATTTTCCACACTGGATACCAAGGAGCTTAGCAGCCATTTATGTCTGCAGGCCTAGCTCATTCCGTTTAAAATAAGTAAGTTTCCAGCCAGTTCCAGGAAACAGAATCTTCATGCTCACTGGATCCTGCCACTTGCGATGCGGTAGGATTCCACACATTATCACCAGATAAGACTAGTCATAGAGCATCGTGGGTTAAGCATGCTGCACAAAAGCAGGTGGAATGAATGAGGCCATGGTTAGTTGCCCTCTAAGCCTTTTGCTTTTGTCTCAAACCTGCTTGACCTTGATCAGAGCAGACACTGTCTTCCAAACTCACGCCAGAACAGAGTAAGGACAGAGTGTACACCCCAGCATTATGGGGCTAACAATACCCAAGCAGAAAATATGCCATTTATCTGGCACAGTTTGGTCAATATGAAAGCCTCTAACCAGCTTCCAGTCTATCTGAACAAACTCCCACAGATACTGTAGGGCAAAGATGCACAGAGATTTAGAAAGTCACAAAGAGGTGAAAGTAAGGACAGAGAACTTTCATAATATTACATTCTCTTATTCATTCAATACATTTCTCTACTCAAAAGTCTTTGAAATTCCTCTGTTCAAAGGGCTTCTACTTTTATGATAGAGCAAAGTTGTCTCTACCACCTTTATTTTCTTGAAAAGTCAATAGAACAATTCTTTTAAAAAAATTGAACTCCATTTTTTCAATTAAAACTAGGAGACATCTAGATCCCTGCACCACAACATATGCAAAATGTATGTTGAAATGGAGAGGGATGTGAGACACAGAGCATGGCCAAACCTCAGTGTCTGAGGAGGCAGCATCAACATAAACAGGCTGCAGGGACCACCTGTGAAGGTGGCATCTGGGCAAAGGCAGAAAAAGGGAGACCATTTGAAAGTCTGTTCAAGGAGTAGTTAGACTCCAAGGATACTCCACTGTCCCCTTTGTTGTAGAGCAACAAAATTGTAACACCAGCAGTGAAGAAAATAGGGGTGAAAACAAGGTTAGAAAGTAAACATGTGCATGTCAGAGCACAAGATCCTCCAGGACTACAGGAACTCTATCCACACAGGTCAAGAACTCCAGTATCTGGACTGATATGCCCAAAACAAGAGACCGAAGGTCCATCCTCTGGGAAAATTAACCCATCTACTGAAAAGACTTACAGAAAAACTATCAGTATCTGCAATGAAAATGCCACCTGGGGACCCAGTCACCCTACAAAGTCCTGCAGAATACAAGCCCGCAGACAAGGCCTACATGGCACAAACGGGCACACTCCATTTCTTGATAGATCTCCAGTGCCTCACCTCTTAAATAAGGGAAAGAGAAGGATCACCAGACATCTGAGTAAGCCCACGATAATTAGGAGAAAAGACCAAAATAACGTGAAAAAAGTATAATTGTTGGAACAGGCAATACTGGTAAAAGAAGAAAAGTTCAAAGAAATCATACTTAATATCTCCATTGAGCTAAGATACTGCATTCATCTCATAAGAGCCTATTATTAAAAAGAAAAATATCAGGAAGAATCGAAAAGAAACAAAAAATTCAAGGAAAGGATTCAGAGGTTAGTTAAAGAAATATCATGGAAAGGAGAACAAGAAGTTAGAGAAGTGGACAATACAAAGAAAAAGGTAAGAACACTGGAAAATCAATGATAAAAAGTTTTATACCAAAATTAATATGCAGTCAAAAAAAAGGGAAACAGGAGAAAATCGTCAAAGGAAATACTATAAGAACATATTCAATAACTCAACCACATAATCTTAGGTTATAAGGACCCACTGAGCACTCAACTCAATGAAGGAAAAATAGTTTACATTGTGGTCAATTCACCAACAATTTCTAGGATAAACATGAGTAAGAGAACTAAAATACTAGCACAGAAGAAAATGACAAAAACATGCAAAAGATCAAGGAAAACGACCTCAGACTTGTCCACTGCAGCACTGGAGAGCAGATGATAAAAAAGCTGGGTGGCCAGAAAGATTTCCCACCTAGGGTTCTGAACCCAGCAGAACTACCAGGCAGCCTGAGACCACTTTCATGCCTGCAAAGTCTGAGGAAGATGTCGAAAGGGCTGGAATTTGTTTGAAGCCTCCTAGCTGTATTTGATAGCTCACTCTATCACATTACCCTAACCCTAACACTAACTCATTCCTGTACCCTATCCATAGTTCTAACCCCTTCTCTTCCTATTGTCTTATTTCAAACAAAACCCCTACGACAAACCCTACTCTTCACTGTGTTCCAATCCTCCATTTATTAAATATTAGGCAGTATTATTTTAATCCTAAATATCTAAATTATTAAATCCCTATGCTCTGAACCCTTAAATTCCAAATGTAACCTCCTAAATTAACTATGCGAAGTTACAAGAAAAAAGAACATTACACAAACATGTTTTCTTTGTATACATTAGCAATGAATAATCACAAAAGGAATTTTTTAATTCTCTACTAAATAATATCAACATTAATAATATACATGGGAACAGACTTAAATTAAGGGCAAGTATTATGCATTTAAAATTATAAAACATAGATAATAGGAAAAATAAAGAAAAGCAAAATAAATGTAAGGACCTGCTGTGGTGATGGCAGACTTAATATCTCTAAGATGGCAATGGCACAAATGCACCCTACAGACTCAATGTATTTCCTATGAAAACTCCCAAAGCTTTATGGGAAGAATTGCTCCAGCTGATTCTGTCACATATAAAATTGCAAGGGACCGCAATGAGCCCTTGAGCAGAATCTTGATAAAGAAAATCAAAGCTGGAGGCACAGGCTTCCCAAAATCAAATCTTAGTACAAAGTGAGCAGTAAATGAAACACTGTGACACTGTCATAAAGATACACAGTTGACCCTTGGACAGTAGGCATGTGAACTCCACAGGTCCACTTAAACTGACTTTTCCCCGGAAATGTATTGGGAAAATGTTAAGTCAACAATGTGAAACACTACCTTTTCTCTAGCTTACTTTACTGTAAGAATATAGCACATAATAGGTATAATGTACAAAACATTGTTAATCGAGTGTTTATATTATTGGTAAGGCTTCCAGTCAAAACAGGCAATCAGTTTTAGGATAACAAAGATTTGGCAGAGTCAGATGTTTTATGTAGATTGTGATTCTGTGTGGTTGTCAGCACTACTAACCCCCATGTTTTTCAAGGGTCGACTGTATATACAGAACAACATAACTGAATGGAAAGCCCAGAAATGGTCCTAACCAACAATGTCCAGTTGATTTCTGACAAGGGTGGACAACATTAACTTATGGAGAGAAAGTGTCTTTCCAGTAAACGGTGCTTGGCAACCAGCTGTCCACATGCAGAAGAATGAAAATGAATCCTAACTCATATCACATACAAAAATTAACTCAAAATACATAACGGCTTACATGTAATAGGTAAAACATGGGGATAAATGTTCATGACCTTGGATTTAGCTATGGTTTCTCAGATCTGAAACCAAAGTACAAGCAACAAGAGAAAGAATAAATTAATTTCCTCCAAGTTAAAATCTTTTCTGCATCAAAAGATTCCAACCAAGAAGTGAAAAAAGTCGCGGAATAGAAGAAAATATCTGCACACTGTACATCTGACAAGAGCCTGTTATCCAGAATACACCACGAACTTGTACAGTGCAACAAGACAACATCCCAACTTTTTAAATGGATGAGAGACTCCAAGACATACAAATGCTCCAACAAGCACATGGAAAGGCGTCACATAGAATTCCCTGCACACACATGGGAATGGCTATAATCAGGAAAACTGAAAATCACACATTCCCAAGGATTCCGAAGAATTGTAGCCCCTAACTTTTGCTTGTGGAAATGTAAAACGTGCAGCCTCTGTACAACACCTTGGTGTTTCCTCATAAAGATAAAATACAATTACCTAATTGTGGTTCTACACCCACTCCTAGATAATACTGCAAAGAAATGACTATGATGTTCAAACAGAAACTGGCCCACGAATTCTTGGCAGCATTGATCAGCACAGCAAAAAGTCAGAAAAAACTCAAATGCCCATCAAGGTGTGAATGGATGGATAAAACCGTGTTGATCCATAAACTGCATTTTTCTGCCATATACAGAAAGAAAGAAAAATGGTTCACAGACTCCTGGAAAACAGTGTGGGGAGGGGGGAATGTGTCCCCAGAAACTTGAACATACAGTTAATATATGAACAGCAATTCCATTTCAGGGCATCTGCAAAAAACAACAGGGCATCTGCCAAAAGCAGGGACTTAGATATTTGGACACCTATGTTCACAACTGCATGAGTCACAATGGTTAAAAGGTGGAGAAGACCCACGTGTCCACAGACAAATGAATGAACAAAGTGTGGTCTCCACACAGTGGAGTGAACAAGGGCATCCTGGCACCTGCTGCATGGATGGACCCTAAAGCCAATTTTCTCAGTGAAATGCACCAGTCACAGAAGGATGAATACTATGTGATCCCACTTATGTGAGATCTGGTGGAGCCCATCTGAGCTAAAGTCCCAGGAACAGTTCCAGAAAAAGGAAATGTGATCAGAATAGAAAGACATTTGCACACAGCTGGGGTAGGTGGAAACATCTGTGCTGGGTCTGCGCACTGGATTATCATGTGGAGACCCTAATACTTCCCTCATTTAGGGTCAGGTGGTGGCTCCCTATAAACTTGTCCCTATATAGGGTAGAGGCCAAGAGAATTTTGTGTGAAGTGGCAGGTGTGGTAAAGTGATATCAATGGGCATTTAGTGTAAAGAGTGTTTGTACTGACACTGCAAGTTTTCTGTGTGCTTGAAATTGCACGAAAGTAAATTACTTTGCAGATCAACCATGTCAGTCCTGCACCAGAAAAGCAGAGCAGACATCACACCCGGTCACAGAGGCCAAGCCCTCCCAATTCAGTTCACCCGAAGTGGACTGCTACTTAGCCTGCTGGAGTCACTACAAAGCACGTGGTAAAATTCCCTTGCAGACACTGGGCTTGGGTTTGGGACGACCTGGAGTGGAACACTGGGATTTTTAAATTCCAATTTCCACACTGCACCAAAAACCTGTTACAACTAAAAATAAAATCAATAATCTTGCAGGATACAAAATCAATGTACAGAAGTTGTTTGCATCTGTTCACCAACAACCAACCATCAGGAAGAGACATTAAGAAAACAATGCCCTTTACAACTGCATCATAAAGAATGAAGTACCTAAGGACAAGCCTAACCAATGAGACGGGAGGCTTGAAGCTTGAGGCCTGAACACTGTGGACACTGCAGATCAGGATGGGGTGGTGGTGGGGTTAGGTTATTACAAGTCCTCTCCACCAACAGGAACCTTCAGACTCCGTGGGACCCCCCATCGAAATTTCGTCTCACTTCACGAAGAAGCAAACACCCTACAGGCTGGATAGAACCACACAGGACCCCATCCATACAGCCGTCATGAGAAAGCAGAGCACGGGCATCGTGTCCTGACCTCCCACTACACTGTGGACCTGTAGCAACGGAGACCCCATGTGGCGCCGAAGCATAAGCGGGAGTCGAAACAGAACACCAGGTGCGCTTCATCAACCAACCTACTTGGCATGAAGAACCGACTCACGAGGCCCTGGTCACAGGCCGTGGGTGTGGGACGCCCTCAGGGAGCCAGGCTGGGTCAGCGCCATGCTGTGCCCATGGGGGCCTCTCAGGTGGACCCCACCTCGGGGACCCTTCCCGGGAAACCTCCCTTTGTGCTGGGCGCTCAGCAAAGGCTGTAGCACAGGTAAGCAAGCCGCTTAAGCAGCCAAGGCCCCACCGCCCCCATTCCCATTTCAGAGCCTTGTTAGGAAGGATGCCTGCAGCCCGGAGGGTTTAACACAGGTGTGTACAATCCACCCACTGCACCGGGCCCGAGGCACGCAGCGTGGAGACACAGGCTCCCGGGAAAGCGCTGGACACCACATACCCGCCCCAGCCCGGTCTCAGCCTGGGCCCGAACTCTCCCTGAGGGCAGCCCGCCACACCCTGAACTCAGCCACTCCCGTTTTGGCCCAGACTTCAAAAAGACTCCTTTTACCCCTTCAGGCCTTCCTCTCCCGGCCCCTGAAGTGGAGCGCTCAGCAGCAGATGCACGGAAAGCTTCTCCTTACCTTTCCCTACCGCAGCTCCTCAGGAAACCAAGCTGTCCCTGCGGACGCGGCCCTCGGTGTCGCGGATCTGCACGGGAGCTGGAGCAATTCCGGCACTGGTCAGAGCCGGAGAAAAGGCCTGTGTCCTGACCGCGCATGAGCCCTGCTGGCCCACAAAGAGGGCAGAGGCGCCACTTACGGGTCACGGTGAGCATTGCAGGATGCGTGCTTAAAGATCAGGGAAGGTGGTTCCCCCTTGTGGCTAAACTGATGAACCACAAATCTTTGGAAATTCAAGCCACAATGGGCACAAATTTCCTGTGTCTTCTCCACTTTGATTGAGAGTGAAATGAGTGAAAATAAGTAGGCAAAGGCTTTACAACTTACACCAAAATTAACTCGAAATTCCCCATAGGCATGTTCCTTAGAAAACTAAAAATAGAAATACCATTTGACCCGGTAATTCCACTCTTAGGAATTTACTCAAAGAATATAGTTTCTCAGATTCCAAAAGACATATGCACCCCTATATTTGTTGCAGCACTTTTTACAAGAGCCAAGATATGGAAGCAACATAACTGTCCATCAGGAGATGAATGAATAAAGAAGGTGTGGTACATAAACACAATGGAATACTACTTAACCATAAGAAAAAACATATCCTACCATATACAAGAACATAGACCGAGCTGGAACATATTATGCTCAGTGAAATAAGCAAGGTGGAGAAAGACAAATGCCAAATGATTTCCCTCATTTGTGGAGTATAAAGGCAAAGTAAAAATGAAGAACCAAAACAGAAGCAGACTGACAGACTCCAAGAAGGGACTAGCAGTTACCAAATGGTAGGGGTGTATGAGGGCAGGTGAGAATGGAGGGAGAAGGGGATTGAGGGGTATTATGATTGGCACACATGGTGTGGGGGACCACATGGAAGACAGTGTAGAACAGAGCAGACAAATAGTGACTCTGCGGCATCTTACTACTCTGATGGACAGTGACTGCAATGAGTCATGGAGGGGACTCGATAATATGGGTGGATGTAGTGACTGCAGTGTTCTTTCATGTGAAACCTTCATAAGAGTGTATGTCAATAATGCTTTAATTTTAAAAAATTTTTAGTGGTACACTCATAAAAAAAATTCTTCATAGGCAAATTTTAGATGCAAAATTATAAAATTTGTAGGTAAAGCAAGAAAATCTACACAACCTTGCTGAACCCAACACCAAAGGCCTATCCACAAAAGAAAAATAATCACATGTGTTTTATAGAGTTATAATTTCTACTCTAAAAGAACTTGCTCAGAGAACCCAAACAAAAGACACAAACTAAAAGAAAATATTTGTAAAATACATTTTTGATAAAGGATTTTTACTCAAGTTATACAAAAATCCATGAAACAAAAATGAGCCATTAAAAATATTTTACAATTAAGAAAGGTCTCACCTTGACATTCAAGAATTACATCGCCAGTATTTATAAAACTGCTTTGAAAAACTATGCCCCAACAAAAGCCACCATGCAGTTTTACATAATAGCTCTATTCATAAAGGCTAAAAACTTAAAGAAATCAGGATGTGTTTCAGCAGATGAATGTTTTGGCAAATTGGGGCACATCCATTACATTTCACTACAATTTGTACAGTGGAATGTACAGTGATTTGCCCAGTGAAGCTGGTGCCTTGATCACTGGAGGTCCCAGGTGTACCCCACATTAGAAATGGTTTCTAACAGCTTCTTTGGGATTATGAAGGCATCGGCCTTTGGCCATCAGAAGGCTTCATTCTTCCCTGTGGGGTTGGAACACATCACCCTCCCAGTACACGACATGGATCTGTTTGCCAACCTGGAGGCTCTCCAAAATCCATATTTTGAGACACTTGTATGATGTATTATTAACTCCAATTTTATCCCCTCCCCTTTCTCTGGAAAATGGTGGGGTGAGGCTGAAAATCCCAAGTTTCTAATCATGGCATGGGCTTTCTGCATCTCAGACACCCAAGCAGAACAGACCCAGAACCACCTACTTAGTATAAAAGACTCTCTTACCCAGGAAATTCCCAGGGATTTAGGAGCCCAGGATCAGGAATGAGGCAAAGACCAGAATATGTTTTCTGTTGTATTTCTGTGTTCACGGTGGCACATCCCAGGAAGAGGGTCGGGAAGTTCTGCTTGTGCTATCCTAGGATAAGGAGGATTTACAACAAAAACTGTTTACTTCTTTAAAATGTTATAATGTTTTACCCCAAGGTGTATGGATTAGATTCCAATTAAAAGGCTGATATGGCTGTAGTGACATGTATCAGCTTGCACAGCTATTTGACTGTCTGACCGAGGTAGTTTCTATGACTGTCCATTCACAGGTCTGGGTGGGGAGTGTAGGCCCCTCCCCTGGAGTGGTGGAAAGAGCCCTGGTCTCAGAGAAAAAGCCTATCTTACACCAGAACTGGGACTTTGGTGAAAAGATGCCATAGAAACACAAGTTAAATTTGAATTTCAGAGAACAAATAATTTTTTGGACATACTTATATTAACATAATTCTTGCTATCATCTGAACTATATCCTGTGTTTTTACCCAAAGACTGGCAGCCCTATCTTAGGCCAGTCAACTAAATGCTTGGAGCTTCAATTTCCTCTTCTGAGTGATAGAATGATGCCCACTGTAGTGTGCTGTGCTTAGTATCAACTGGGTCCACTGCAAGGGTTGGTGGAGTTGTTCTTGACCTTCTTAGGGTTGCTGGGTCTGAAAATGAAACTGACAAAGATTAACCAGAGAAAAGCACACCCATTTATTAATAGGTTTTATGTGATATGGGAGACTTCACAAGGAAGTGAAGAACCTGAGAAACACTTGGCCTGAGCAATTTGGGCTGGGTTTGATAAGGAGTGGACATTTGTGGAGAAATATGACAGGTTCAGGAGTATGAGATAGTGTCGTAAATAGGGGGAACTTATCAAGGCCTGCTCATTAAGATTCCTCTTTCTGTCCCTTTGTCTTCAAAGAAAAGGATTTTCCTTTCCTCTTCGTATAGGGAGGGTACCTCTCACATAAGACTTAAGACAATTAGAAACACTTGATTTTTCTACCTTACCTTACAGTTATAATACAGCACAAAACATGTGTAATGTACAAAGTATGTGTTAACTCTTTATATTATTGGTAAGTCTTCCAGTCTAAATAAGCAATGACATAAGGATAATACTTAAGTTTGGGGGCAGTGAGATGTTTAATGTGTATTCTGACTCTGTGGGATGTCAGCTACACAACCCCCCATTTTGTTCAAGGGTGAACTGTATGCACAGATCAACAGAACTGAGTGGAAAGCCCAGAAGTCACCCCAACCGTATACAGTCACTTGCTTTCTGACAAGGGTGGACAAAATTAAATTACGGAAAGAATTGTCTTCCTTGCAAACAGTGCTTGTCAAATAGCTGTCCATGTGCAGATGAATGAAACTGAACCCTTAACACATATCACATACAAAAATTAACTCAGAACAGACAAAGGGCTTACATAATGTTTAAAAAACAACAGAGTCTAGAAGAAAACATGAGGATTAACGTTCATGACCTTGGATTTAGCCATGATTTCTCAGATCTGACACCAAAGGACAAGCAACAGAAGAGAGCATAAAATTAAAAACTTTTCTGCGTTAAAAGTCACCAACCAGAAAGTGAAAAGCAGTCACAGAATGAAAGGAAATATCTCCACGTTGTACATCTAAAAAGAGCCTGTAACCCAGGAAACACCACAAACTAGTACAAGGCAACAAGACAAGACAAATGTTTAAAGTGGATTAAGATTCCAAGTAAGACATACAAATGTTCAACAAGCACATGAAGAGGTCTCACACAGCATCAGTTGCTAAGGAAATGCAAATTAGACCACAGTGACCCCCACCCAATGCAAGCACATGGCATTGGCCATACTCAGGAAAATTCAAAATCACATGTTACCAAGGATGCATAGGAATTAGAGCCCCTAACCTTGGCTTGTGGAAATATAAAACATGCAGCTTGTATACAACAGCTTGGCATTTCCTCATAATATATAATACAGTTACCTAATTGTGGGTAAAGAACCGATCCTAGATAAATACCACAAAGAAATGAAAATGCTGTTCAAACAGAAACTGGCCCAAGAGTTCTTAGCAGCACTTCTCACCACAGTAAAAAGGTAGAAACAACTCAAATGCCCATCAAGGGATGAACAGATGAACAAAACAGGGTTGATCCATAAACTATATTATTCTGCCAAATATAGAAATAAAGAAAAATGGTCCAAAGCTGATTTGAAAACACTGTGTGTGAAGTGTCCCCCAAAACTCGAGCATAGTTAACATATAATTAGCAATTCCATTTCAGGGCATTTGCGCAAATGACATGAAAGCAGGGACATAGATATTGCACACCTCTCTTTACAGCTGCATGATTCACAACAGCCAAAACGTGGAGACGACCTGGGTATCCACAGACAGATGAAAACAGTGTGGTCTCTACACAGTGGAGTAAACAAGGAGTCCTAGAACCTGCTGCACAGAAGGACCCATAAAGCCATTATGCTCAGGGAAATGCGCCCCTCCAAGAAGGACAAATATTAGGTGATCCAACTTATTCAAGGTCCCAGAGGAACCAACTGAGGTAAAGTCTCGGGAACAGTTCCAGATAAAGGAAACTGCATCAGGATAGAAAGATATGTGCACACAGCTGGAGCACATGGTGACAGCTGCGGTGGTTCTGTGCATTGGATTATCATGTGGAGACCCTAATACTTCCTTCATTTGCATTCAGGTGTTGTTTCCCTGGAAGCGTGTCCCTGTTTGGGGTAGACACCACAGAAATTTTGTGTGAAGTGGCAACTGTGGTAAAGTGAGATGCTAGGAAATTCAGTATAAAGTGAATCTGTACTGACACTACAAGTTTTCTGTATGTTTAAATTTGCTGGAATATAAATTAGTTTGCAAAATAAACATAAGAAAAGCACAGCAGACATAACACCCTGTCAAGAGAGGCCAAGCCCTTCCACCCAGTTCAAACAAATGGAACCTTGCACGGGTCCAGGGCTCATTAGAAAGTCTGTGGGAGGATCCCCTGCAGTCACTGGGCCTTGGACTTTGGAAAGATCTGGGGTAAAAGCAGTGGGATTTTAGAATTCCAATTTCCCGCCATACTTCACCAAAGACCTGTTAGAACTAAAAATGAATTCAGTAAACTTGTAAGATACCAAACCAACTTACAAAAGTCGGTTGCTTGTATTCACTATTAACCAAATATCAGAGATTAAGAAAATAATGCCCTTTACAAGTGCATCATAAAGAAGAAAGTGTTGTGTAAGAATAAAACAATTCCTACCATTTGCAACAATTTGGATGGAGCTAGAGGGTATTATGCTCAGTGAAATAAGCCAGACGGAAAAAGAGAAGTACCAAATGACTTCATTCATAAATGCAGTGTAAGAATAAAGAAAAAAATGGAAGAAACAAACCAGCAGCAGATTGACAGAACACAAGAATGGACTAACAGTTACCAAAGGGAAAGGCCCTGGGGAGGGAGGGTGGGAAGGGAGGGTAAGCAGGGAAAGGCTTTATGATTAGCACACATAATGTGCCAAGAGGGGTACGGGGAGTTCTGTCCAACACAAAGAAGACTAGTGATTCTACAGAATCTTACTACACTGATGGAGAGTGACTGTAATGGGATGCGTGCTGAGGACTTGATGATGGGGGGAAACTAGTAACCATAATGTTGCTCATGTCATTGTAGATTAATGATACCAAAGAAATAAATAAATAAGACTAACGTGCTGTGGAAAAAACTGTAGTATTTCCAAAGTATCTCACCTAGCCTTCGTGCATCTCCACATCAGTAGGTGCTTCCAAGAAGTGGAGAGAAATAGTCCATCTCTCTATCAACAGGTAATTACGAGGGCGAGAGAGGGCATATTTGGACTGGAGAAGTTCGGTGGGGCCCCTTCTTCTGAAGCCTGGTTGTGACAGACACGGGCATGCTGAAGTGGATGACTACTAGTAAGTAACAAACAGGTTTCTCCCACTTTATATCTCCCTTTCACTGATTTTGGCTAAAAGGCATTTAATCCAGGAATTTTCTCCAAAAGTTACAGGTACCTAAGAATAAAGTTAACTGAGGAGATGGGAAACGTGAAAATTGTGGACCCAGCAGACGTGGACGGGAAGAGATAGGTTGTTACAAGTCCCTCCGCACACAAAAACGTGCACAACCCTGCGACCCTCACCAAAATTCCATCGCACTTCTCACAGAAACCAAGCAAACACCCTACAGGCTGGGTGGAACTGAACGGGACCCCATCCCCACAGCCGTCCTGGGAAAGCGGAGTAGGAGCATGGCGCCCTAACATCCCATTACACAGCGGATCTGCAGGAACTGAGACCCCGTGTGGCGCCCAAGCAGAAGCGGGTGTGGTAACAGAACACGGGGCACCCTCTGCTTCCCCAAACCGGCTCTGCCCTAGGAGGCAGCTCACGAGGCCCGGACACAGGCCACGGATGGGGGGCAGTCCTCGGGATGCTGGGCTCTGTCAGTGCCGTGCTGAGCCTGGGGGAAACCTCTCAGGCGGTCCCCACACTGGGGACTCTTCTCAGGAATCCACCCTGTGTGCTCGGTGCACCACAAGTCCTGAACCCCAGGTAGGCGGGCCATTCAGCAACCAAGTCCCCTCCGCCCCATTACCGTCTCAAAGCCTCATCAGGAAGGATGCCTGGAGCCTGGAGGGCATCCCGCAGGTGCGGCCAATCCACCCACTACACGGGCTCCAGGGAAGCGCTGGGCGCCCCTCCCTCGCCCCGGCCCGGAATCAGCTGCCTTTCCTGGACTCACCCGCCCCCTTAACTCCACCCGTCGCGTCTGCCGCTCCCCCAAATTCCACAGAGACCCTTTCCCTGCCGCAGGCCTTCCTCCCCAGGCTCCTGAAGGGGAACGCTCTGCAGGCGACGCACAGGGAGCCACTCCTCACCTTTCCGTCCCATGGCTCCTCATAAAACCGAGCTTTCAGGGCGGCCACGGACGGCGGTGTCCTGGACGGAGCTGCACGGGAGCCCGAGGAATCCTGACTGCCGCCAGAACCAGAAGGATGTCCTGGGGCCTGACCGAGCATGCGCCACGCAGGTCCACAGAGAGTGCAAAGGCGTCGCCTACGGGCCACTGTGGGTAGAGTACACCCACTTATTTCTAAGTTTTATGTGATGTGGGACGACCGCTCACAGCTCGAGGAAGGTGGAGCCCCCTTGTGGCTCGATTGATGAATCACAAAATTTTGGAAAATCAAACCCCAATTTGCAGGAATTTCCCATGTCTTGTATAATTTGTTGGAGAACATACAGAATGCAATGAAGGTACTCACAAGCTTTACAACTTACACAAAAATTCACTCAACATTCTCCATAGACAATTTTAGGTGCAAAATTATAAAAATTCCATTTAAAAGCAAGAAAATCTATACACTCTTGCTGATGACATTTAACCCCCAACACCAAAATGCTATACAAAAAATAAAAAGGATACATCATGTGGGATTTATAGAATTAAGATTACTACTCTAAAAAAACCTTGTTCGAAGAACCCAAACACAAATTATACACTGAGAGAAAATATTGGCAAATGCATATTTTATAAAGTATTTGTTCTCAAGATACACAAAAATCCATACATCAAAAAAGAATCATTAAGAACTATCTTACCATTGTAAAGGTAATCTCACCTTAGGATCCAAGAATTGCATCGCTGTTATTTAGACAACTGCTTTGAAAAACTATGCCTCAACAAAATCCACCAAGCAATTTTACACATTACCTCTATTCATAATGGCTAAAAACCTAAGGAAATCAGGATGTGCTTCAGTAGGTGAATGCATTAGCAAATTGGGGTACATCCATTATCTTTTGTTAAGACTAGTACGATTTGCCCAGTGAAGCTGGTGCCATGATCAATGTAGGTTACTGAAGGTCTACCCCATGTGAGAAATGGTTTCTAACAATTTCTTTGTTACTGTGAGGGTCACCCTTGGGTCAGCAGAAGGCTTCATTCTTCCCTGTGGGGTTGAGACTCATCACCCACCCAGTACACCACATGGATATGTTTAGCAACCTTCAATCACTCCAAACTAAAAATTTTGAGACACAGGTATGACCTATTATTAAATCAGTTTTTACCCGCTCCCCTTTCTCTGGAGAATGGAGGGGTGAGGCTGAAAATTCCAAGCTTCGAGTCATGGCTTGGGCTTTCTACCTGTCAGGCACCCAAACAGTGACCACGCAGAACCATCTACTTACAATAAAAGATGCTGCTATTACCCTCGAAATTCCCAGGGCTTTAGGAACCCAGTGTCAGGAATGATGCCCAGACCAATATACACTTTCTATTGTATTTCTGTGTTCATGTTGGCACATCCAGGGAGAGGGTCAGAAAGCTGTGTTTCCACTATCCAAGGAGAAGGAGGATTTACAACAGAAACTAAGTTGACTTATTTAAAAAAGTTGTAATGTTTGACCCTAAGGTGTATGGATTAGATTCCAACTACAAAGCTGACGTGGATGTAGTGCCAAATGTTACCTTCCACGGCTATGTGATGGTCTGACTGAGGCAGTTTCTATACCTGTCCATTTGCAGCTCTGGGTTGGGAGTGTAGACCCCTCCCCTGGAGTAGTGGAAAGAGCCCTGGGTCTGAGGAGAAGCCTGTGTTACACCAGAACTGGTACTTCAGCCTAAAGTTGCCATACAAACACAAGTTAAATTTGAATTTCAGAGAAGGAATTATTTTTTGGACATACTATATTAAAATATTTTTTGCTATCATCTGAACTATATCCTGTGTTTTCACCCCATTTAACAGCCCTCACTTAGGCCATTCATGTAAATGCTTGGAGCTTCAGTTTCCTTATATAAATGATAGCATGATGTCCACTGTAGAGAGCTGTGCTTAGCATCAACTGGGACCACTGCAGGAGGTGGGGCATTATTCTTGACCATCTTAGGGTTGCTGGGTCTGAAAATTAAACTGACAGACAGACTAACAAGAGAAAAGTACACCCACTTATTTATAAGATCTGTGTGAATTGGCAGACTTCACAAGGAAGTGATGTCCCACAGAAACAGTTGGCCATGTGCATTTTTGTGCTGGGTTTGATAATGAGTGGACAGTTGTGGAAAAATAGTACATTTTAAGGAGTATGAGGTACCATAGTAAATACGGGGAACTTATCAAGGCCTGCTCAAAAGGATTCTTCTTTGTGTCCCTATGTCTTCAAAGAAAAGGATTCTCCTTTCCTCTGGGTATAGGGAGGGCACGTGTCATAAGGGATATATGATCTGTTTCAGGATATAAGGACAGTGAGATGGTCAGAGAGAACTTCCTGCCTTTTTGATTTTACCAAACTCCTTCAGTTAAAGTATTCAACATGCCAAGTTACCATAGCTTTGGATAGCATATCGTGGACCCCATCATTACAGTGTTTGAGATGACCTAGAATCTGTAGTCTTGGCCACTCCTAGAATCATTCTACAGAAGTTATAAGTCTGCCTGGAGTAAGACAAATTTGTGTTTTAATTCTTCTACTAAATATAGTTTTTGAATATCCATAAAGTGAGATAATAATAGTATTTACTTCAAATTGTATTTATGAGGCTTAAATGAGTCAATAAATGTAAAATCTTTAGTCCTGGGCATGGTACATAATAAATGCTTAATAAATAATACCTATTTACCCCAGCAGTTGTGCACATATGATGTAATATCACCCAAATGAATTGAGGAGTCTTGGAAATGTATCATTCAACTGAGGATAATTTGCTGAGTCATATTTCAGCACTAAGTGCTGATGGGCAATACCTTTCCTTCCCACTGGTTATCATAAAGGGGCATAAATTGCCAAGATTAGACGGGGAAGACATTTACAAGTCTTCCTGAGTATGTAAGAGACAAATATAACACCATTGTGATCATTTCTGAAGGGTATAAAACAACTTCCTGAATCTTAGCCCATTTTTTAAACTCAAAATGAACTGACAGCTGATGCCTGCATTTTACCAGAGGCAAAAATATGCAACATCAGCAAATGGTGGTTCACTGCAGGCTTAGGTGTACTAGCAGCGGAGGCTAAGACTCTTCCTATTTATCAAATGAAGCTGCGCCAATCTGTGTCACAGCATCGTTGAATGGCAAGATGACCTTTCAGGAATTCCCTAGATCACTGATGGCCAAGGAGAATGAATTAACCAAACAGAGCCCATCAGGGGATTTCAGGAAAGGCTATTAATACAGGAAAGCATTGAGATGTAACCATACAGATTGGTGGAAACACAGCTCGATATTAATAGCAGCAGTTTCAGTTTTAAACATTTTTTTACCTTGTTTAAAAATGGATATTTGTTCAGCTGCATCTCCTGTACCGTCAGAGCTGACCTGTCAGGGACCTGAGATCTAATGGAAAAGTGAGGTGATATGCAAATGACAGCATCAGACACAGCAGCTTTCAGACAAATGCAAAACCCAGCTTTTCTCCCCAACCCTGAGCCTATCATGATTTGGGTTGAAGATTTTTTAATGCTCCTTCTCTCTTTCTCTCTGCTGTTTTCTTTACCAACTTTTTCCATTCTAAAACTTTCACAAACCAATCTCCATGTTGCTGCCTCCTAACTCATTTCTAACATTTGGTAGGTTTACTTTCAGAAATAATTGTACCTTTCCATGAACTAATGTGCTGGATGTGGAGTGGATAAGTATCTGTTTATAGCACTTGAAGGGCAATAGGCAGAGTCACATCAATCAAGTGACTCACTATGAACTGTCATTTAAGATACCCCTTGGGAGTGATTTTTTGCTTTTTTATTCAGTTGAAGTGCTTGTCATTTCTTTAAATTTCATATTTCTTCAGATGCAACCAAGACATGTTACCTAATGTAAAATGCACAAGTAAAACATTTATTCAAATATCAACAGCTGAAACAATATAGCATTCACAAGTCAGATACAGTTTCTTATTCTGTGATAAGCATTTACAAACGTGAGGCTTTATTGTGTAAACCCATCTACATATGCAATGTTAAACAATTTTCTGACAACTTTGCTTGAGTCATGAAATGGTCTTAAAGCTGAAACATAAGTTACAATTTCTGGTAAATCCTGGGGTCTTCTGTGAAGCCTCAGAAGTTTGATTTCCCATGAAGCTCTTTAGATTACCTTGAGGTTCATAAGCCTCTGTTTTGGTTCCTTTTTTCTCACTTTCTCTTTCTTTCTCCAAGAAAAATTTAGGAAGTCATCATTACTGAACATATGTTGACTGTTTCCCACCATACGCTCCATGTGGCTTTGCATCACAGAAGGGGGCAGCTAGGCAGTGGGAGTGGCAGTATGGGAGTCTGATCAGCTGAGCAGGCTGATATAACCAGTCTATCACCCTCATCTCCCCTTCTCCTCACTTACACCCTCTGCCTTCCCACCTTCTCCCAGTCTCCCCAGGAATTTAGTCAAAGGTAATAGAACATGAGCTTTGGGGTCATTCACACCTGTCTTTGAATCCTCCCACCTCCCAAGCTGTGTGACCTGATAAGCTGCCTGCTCCACCCTGTCACTGATTCTTCAGTTGACATGTGGCCAGGGTCACCATTTGACCTGCTATTTCTGGGCTACTATAGGTGTATGCTTTGTATCCTGACATACTCATCAATATTGCCTCTGTTCAGTTTCTCAAGTATCCTGAACAGACAATAAAAATGAGGCATTTTAGGTGTCTACTATAGTGCCCAGTACATAGTTCCTTGAGATGGTAACTTCTACTGTTATTAATAATTATTTGAACTGATCTTCCCACCAGACCTCAGTGGATTACTTGATGTGGTGAGCTGGATGTTAGCTTAGAACTGAAAAGTCCACTTTGTTTTAGAAACAATAACGGCTACCTAATTTTGTTTTACAATCCCAACTGAATGTAAGGCTCATCAGAATAAAGTCACCAAAGCAAGAAGCAGTAATGACCAGTTTAAGCTGTAAAGGAGAATGGAACTAGGCACAATTTCATTGTGAGCAGGGAAAAAAGTGACACTTAAAGCAAAAACAAAACAAATAAATCATTTCACAGCAGGGTAGAATAAAGGTCTGGCATAGATGGCTTTTCCAAAATTAGTTCTCCTCAGTGAGCTCCGTGGGTAGAGCCTGAGATGAACAGCCTGCCAGCACAGGGCCTTGGGAAGACAGGTGATGTATCTCAGCAGAGAGGAGGGGTACCCCGTGATGCTCAAGGTGAAACATCATCTATAGTGGAAATAGCAGACGAATTCACAGGAAAACCTTTGTTAGGGAGAAAAGCAATAACTGGCCTTGTCTTACTTTTTCTGAGTCATCAACCCACTGCCAGACAGATTAACTGCTCAAAGTTATATGCCAGACCCTGGAATACTCCCTGGTCATGTGGGATGTGACACACATTCCCTTCCCCACGTAGCTCAGACTACAGACAAGTAGAGACACATGGCAGTGACAGCACTCTGTGCTGTGGAAAGGCATGCTGTGTAAGTTGGGAAGGGTAACCTCAGTAACAAAGGGCCCCAAGCCCTGTTGCTAGCCACAATAGATGGCATTTCGTGCTGTTATTACAGAATAGTGCAGGAGTTTGCAAGGTAGTTTTCAGGTGGCTATAACTATTCCCATGGCCTTAGAGTTCTCTTTTGGATACTTCACATCCAGTCAACAGGGAAAAGAAAGAGGAAACTGGAGGGTGTTACAGGAATATTTCTTGGAATAGGTTTGGAAGTGGTGCCCAAAGCCATTTGTCAGAGTTAGTCACATTGGCCCCACATAATGCTGTACCTGGGCAGCCATTTTCTGGTAACAATTCTACAGGATGAAGGGGGAGAATTAATCTTTTCTGAACATAAGTCATGGGACTTATACATGGAGGTGGTATGTGAGGGCAGCTCAGAGGAGAGAGATAACCCAACTGTGCATGTGTGTATGTGGTGGGGGGTGTATTTCTTGGGTGAGGGATAGATCTTAGCAATATCTCCATGCAATAATTGATATTTTAACCAGGTTTTACAAGAGAAATAGTATTTAACTCATGAAGTGCATTGGGAGAAGGAAGACAGTTTAAATATAAGGAACAGCATGTGCAAAGGTACTGGAGAATTCATCCCATCATCTATAAAACAAATCCTATAAAAGTGTCTTTGAAGTGCCAGAAATCATTCAAAATTCTGGGAATGCTGCTGTACACAGAACAGACAATGCCTCCACTTGCCTCACTCTATATTCTATTGGAAGGGGACAAACCACACAGAAGCAACTAAGTACACAACTCCAAATATCAAATAGCATGTTGTGTGGGAGAAGCGCATGTCTGTAAGTAGGGCTGGAGCAAAGGTTGAATGTTGAAAGTGTGGAAAAAGGAAGTGATAAATGATGAGACTGGAGAAGATGGAAAAGGCCAGCCAGGAAGTGGCCTTCATGCATTAATGGGCACCAGCTAGAGGAGACCGGAAGTGCTGTGAATTGCAGAATATCCCTGGCTTATGGCAGAGAGACGCCAGGTGTGGGTGCAGGGAGCCTGGTTATAAGGCGTCTGAATAGACTAGGGATGAAATACGAGCCATGTTTGGAGTGTTGGAAATGTGAGTGGGTGCAGTGCACACGAGGGGCTTACCCCTCCTTCCAGGTTTCAGGCAGAAAATTGGAAGAATGTGTTTCCCTAACCCAGTCCAGTCCTTGTGGTTTGTGTACATTTTTACTTTTAAAAATTTGTATATATACCCTCACAGAAAAATCTAAAACTTAAAATGTTACCCTGAGTTATCTGACAGTGCTGGGTATAGAGGAAAACATGTACGTGTCTGTGTGTACACAGACACATATATATTTATGTCTATGCGCATAGATATATTTTGTAGACTGTGCTCCACCTGTGTGTACACAAGCTCCCCAGCTGTCTCTGCCCCTTTCCCCACCGCAGACAATATCCTCCCTCCACCTGTACTCTGATACTTGCATCAGTTGGAATCAATGTGTGGAAGCTCACACCTTGCTGGGGCTACAAGGTAGCCCCCCTCGGAATTCCCTCCACACCCTGCTCAGACACTGACTACCCATCCCAGGCCAGGCCACCACCTACTGAGGCTGCCCTCTTCATTCGGCCTGGGCTCTGGGCCCTACTTCAGTCATCACAACATCCCTACACTCCTCCACAGCCACCTACCTCACTCAGACCTCCTTAGGAGCTCTACAACAACACATTTCCAGAAAAGAAGGGGGGAAAGAACAAGGGCAAGAAAAAAAGTTGAAATGCACACATTTTTTGTTAAATCAGAAAATGGAGTTGACAGAGATGGAAGCAAGTCTCATGTGTTTTTATTTAATGTTGATTTTTTGACGAAGCAAATCCTTAAATATTTAAAACAACAGATCCTAAAATTGAAAGTAAGTAGACTTACATCCCTAATTGGTAACACATCAAGAAAATAATTGTTGCAATGCTTTAAGGCAAATATTTTAGCCTGCTTTGGGGGATGTGTTCTCAGGATAAAAGAAATGTAAAGTTTAATTCAGGAGATATTAGCAATAATAGTGATAATGTTCTTTTAGAACTAATATATGTATTAAAATATACAGAAATAAAAATGTTAATATTAGCAAATATTTTCTGTGTAAGAGAAAAGCAATGTAAGTATAAAAATTTAAGTTAAAGTAGAACTTCAGTATTATTACATTTGTATAGGAAATTTCAATATGAACAAAGAATTTAAAATATATACATGTGTATTTTCCCCTATTTTTGACCATTGAAGAGCCTAGAAGCATTGATGACCCAGTGGCAGTGAGCACCCTCAGCAGCCAGAGTTTTGTCTTTAACTAGTTTCCCCATGAAAGGAAGCAGGGCTCTTTAGAGAAGTGGCTGGTTCTGGGTCTGGGAGAGGGAGTGCACTTGGTGAGCTGGGGACACGTTGCTGTGCCAGGAAAATAGGCAGTTTGAAGGAGCTGTTACTGGCCAAAGATAGGAAATTGAAACTTCAAAATGAATGAAATCTACTGACTATATGCAAACCTGTAAGTTTATAAAATGATACTCAGAAAAGAGAAAAACAAAGATAAAACAGGCAAAAAATATTTGAGGTCTACTCCTTACTATTAAAGGGACAATCCAAATACATAACTATATACCTTGCCTTTCCAGAAGAAGCAGTTGATGAGATAAATCTCTCCCTTGCTCTTTCTCTCTGACAAAGACGGCCAAATAATAAACATAAAAGGAATGATAAAAATAGAGAAATCAACATTTTGCAAACCCTGGTGAAGTCACTGTTGGAGGCAAGAATCAACAATGAATGATTAAGCCATTAATTAGGTGATACACTGATGGAGAGCTGGATCCCCTAGTACTGCTCAAGTCTGACTCCACAGATTATCTGATGGTTTAAAAAAAGAAATAGAACTTTATGAGGGAGAGATGAGGCTGTCTTTGCCACTGATAAAGGGTCAGTTAGATTTACCTCATGAGGTAAAGTAATATCATACAGTATCAATGATGATGTCTTGCCTGAAATGTTTAACCTGAATGTAATTCAGCCTCTATATCCACACTCCAGGTTACAGAGAATTCATGGGTAAGTGAAATAAGGTAAATGCCAACAAAAATTCAGAAGCTGGACAAATTCAGAAACTAGGCCATTCTGAGGGACATCTGGCCTTGTCTCCTCACCAAGATAATGTCATGCTAGAGAAAGGGGCATTAGAGCACCATTCTAGATTACAAGTGACTTAAGAGATGTGACAACCAAATACAGTGGGGAGTGGATCCTGGTAGGACAAAAATGGGGGTAACATACAATTTTTGGAGCGATTGGAAAATTTTGAATATGGATCAGATATTAGATGATGATAATAGAAAATTACCATTACTTATGTTAGCTATACAATGGTATTGATTTTATGAAGGAAAAGATTCTGATTTTCATGATGTCCATTTACCTTATTTAAAATATTTTGGCTAAAATAATTGATGATGTAAACATGGCAAAACTGTTAATAACTATTAATTTAGGTAATGGATATACAGGCAGTCATTATACTTTATTTTACTGTATTTGGAAATATTTATGATAAAAAGTTAAAAGCAATTCTGATTCCTAGGCTCCAACCCAGACCCACCAAATGAACCTAAATCCTTCCTGGCATCTGTATTTTACCAAATATCCCATCTCAATGAAGGAATGAGTGAATTAATGACTTTTTCATCTGTTGTAATCTTTCTAAAAATATATTTATCAGGCCGCTACTAGAGGCCAGGAACTTTTCTAGGTGCTGAAGATTCAACTCTGAATGAAACATACACAAAGGATCATAAATCTGTGGAGCTTGGTACCCTGTCTTGTATACAGTAAGCCTCTTTAAAGCCAACCTTATTTTTAAAACTGTTAAATATAACACAAATCCTGAACACTGCCTGAAACAGATGGACAGATTAATGAATTGTTAGGCACTAATACCCCCACCTCCCACAGGACCCGGATTCCTGCCCGTCAGCCAGGAGTCTCCCAGGCCCCCGCTCACCTCCTCACCCTCCCCAAGAGCAGGACTCAGAATGCCACTGTGAGGAGCAGAGGCAGAGTTCAGAGCCCAGTCCCCAACATTCCTCTGAGCATTACCTTGCCCCACAAAAGAAAGATCCTACATATTCCCATTTGTTCAAAAGGACCTATTTGCAAACTTTCACAGAACATCACAACTTAGACATGTGTATTACACATTTGACACTCACTTTATAATATCAAGTAAATGCAGCAGCTCCAGGAAAGCTTATTTCTGATTCACAGCTAATTTCAAGAACATAAAGTCATAAAAGGTGCAAACACATAATTCTATGATGGTGGGATAAAGAAATTTAAGTGTTATTTAGAATAACCTCAGTGTCAGCCTCAAATGAGTAATGGTAATGTCGATGAGGCTGTCTACTGTCATGTGGAGTGATGTTAAGAGGTTACCTGAGGTGTTGCTTGTTACTTAGGCTGGTTGAATCAACATAGAAATAAGCTTTTCTCCATTTTTAATTTTTTTAAAAAACAGAGAACTTTAATCTTCTCTGCATATTTTATGACTTTTTCCCCTCTTCTGATCTCTAGGTCTTTCAGACCCAGAGATGAAATATTGTGAAAATGGACAATGTGTCCCCTGCCTGACTGTTCTCAGAATGCCCAAACCTTGGAAACAATGCAAGGATTGAAAACTACAGAGACTGCATTTCATGCGGCAGTCTCAAAGCTCTAACACTATGTGATTGTAAATGCACAGTGAAACACCACGTAGGCAGGCTGCCGTGAGAATTAAGTAAATAATAGGCACACTGTGCAGCTTGGGGCATATCCCAGGAAAGGGAGAGTTCAGGGGCAGCTGATGAGAGTGGGCAGGTCTCCCCTTTCAGCAACTCCATTTCCTGACTGTGTGGCCTGGGGCCCATGTGGAGCAGTAGTCTTAGCCCCTTGTGAGCAAATTGGGAAGATGCCGGTGCCTCCCAGGAAAGCCGTGAGGACTGATGGCAACTCCCATACAACTGGCGTCCCCAGGGACACTCTGCCTCCATCCACTATCTCACACCTCCTCGAGGTTTCTTCCCCCTTGCTACTCAGAAGCAACTAGAAAATGTAGGAAACACACGTCTTTTTAGAGGGGGTGCTTTTGCCATTTCTACCCTCACCCAGGACAGGAGGCACCATGTTTGCATCCTGAGACATCTTTAATGGTTGTAAACACTTCCCAACTCTGTAATCTCTATAAACCTCAATTTCCTCAAGTACAAAATGAGGATGGAGACGCCCTTACAATGGGTCGTAGTGAAGAGTAAATGAGGTAGGGCATTTTTGTTTCTGTTAGTTGTGAGTCTGCGATGTTTCCCCAGGTCTGCTGCACAGACAGGACCCACGTCATCTCTCCTGGCATGAACACAGCTGAGACCACGGGTCTTGGGATGCAGCAGTGGGGGCTGAAGAGTGACAGACATGGCCTCGGGCACATGAAGCAAACTCCTGCCGCAGCCCGGGATCCCCACAGTGAAACCTGTAAAATATCAGAGATGATCAGGGGCGATCGCTCTATGCTTCTCTCCACCTCTCCCTGCCTTTCCCGGGTGGTGAAGTCTCCCGCTACGGCCTCAGCATCTTCCTTGGGGTTTGGAGCTTGACACTCTATAAGTTTTAATGAGGAATAATAGCCAAATTTGGCTCTTTTTGATTTCTCTTGTTCAAATATTTGTATTTGTTTGCTCTCTGCATGAAAAATAGAAGTGTATCATGTCAGTATTGGGCTGGACATTAAATAAAAGTTAGACAGTATGGAGTGTCGACAGTGGAACAATGGGATTTACCCTTGGCTCTGGGGTTCAGGGTATAGTCTTCCTGGCCACTGTGTCACTGGGTGGTAGCAACCTCACCAGGAGCTAGAGGCACAGGCCATTTATTTCTGGAATTTTCTTAAAGGGCCTTCGATATCACAAGTGTGTTCTTTACTTTCATGTTTTTAATTTTTTACTTTTAAAAGAATTCTATGTATTCATAATGTTTTTTTAAAAATTGTAAAGCCATATCAGATGAATATGTCATTTTCGCAGTAGCTATTTATTGTGGATCTGACTTTTGGCAGACTTTTTTACTTCAATATGTGATAAATTTTTAGGACTATAAAACAATGGTTTCTTTTATAGGAAGCTGTTAAAATGTCAAGGCATTAAAATTTCTATCACTCTTTTTCTCTCCTCTTTTATAGCTATAGATGTAATTTAATGGAGTGAATTATTCCATCTAAAGGCAGACCTAGAAGTAGTAATTCTATGCAGGCTGCCCAGTAAAGGTGGCAATATTGATTGATTGTTTCTTTTAGTAATTATTGATAGGAATATCTCATAATCATTAATATTTTTAAAGCCAGGCTTACATGATATAGAGTCATGTTACTAACCCTATATCAATGGTCTTCTCAGAAGAGAATTTTGAAATGTAAGATCAACTGGGTAGATATAAATGTGATATCAAGAAGTAGATATGTGTACACCTTTTGGTGAATTGAATCCAGGTTCTAATCCAAACTCTTGCAGAAGCAAAATTATTTAATGGACTTATTCCTTCAGAATGCAAAATAGAATTTTACATAGGGGAAATCTCCATTCCCACAGCTGATGGTTGGTAAAAAGGTATGACTCATTGCCATCAGACAATCCTATATTCAGTTTTATTTCTTTAATGAGCTTAATTATGTTTTTAAACATCCAAAAATAAATAATATAAGGGTAAATTCTTAGGTAAATAATGTTAAAGTATAATAAAGATAACTTATAAGCCTGAATTTTTTTAAACATTAATATGCTTTTTATTCTTCTTAATTAATTCAGTGTTCCCAATAATTTGGTCCATGGAACCAGAGCTCCATTAGTGTCCCTGGGCCAACATGGGTGAGACAGAGACCATGGGCTTAGACAGAGTAGTGTGAGGGCCTCCAAGGAAAAGCAAGGCAGGATATTTACAGTCAGAGCAATGTAACAATGTAAAGTCCCTATTGAAACTCTGTGTTCAGCATTATGCAAAATCAAGGTCACACTAATTCTCTAGAGTAAAGATACTAGACTAGGAATACAGACATCTTCAGTGAGATCAGTTAAAGGTCAAAAAGCTAGGAGAAACTTGGCCTGGAATGTTTGAATGTTCCCCAAGGACATCTCAGCATAACCTGTGACTTCACTGTAAACATCCCTGACAAAAAGGCAGCAACTCAGTCCACCTTGAGGGCAGGGAAGCTGGCACAAATCCACACCCTACACCCTCAATTCCAGCAAATCCTCAACTGTCTATAAATCCCCTAGTCAATGCACCACCCTGGGTTCTCTTGTCCCCTCCTGGCTTGAGCCAGGAGCTCTTTCCCCTCACTTTATTCCTAATAAAAGCCTATACCTTGCTATCCTACCTTGACTGTTTGCGAAGTTCATTCTTCAACTCCACAAACAAGAACCCCGGCATCATGGGGATGCGATTATAAGTATGGGAAACATTTTCCTTCTTTTGAAAACTTACAAAGCATGTTTATCTTTCTGAGAAGACTTCAGGACTTTGACTGGCTTCATTTAATCTAGCATTTCCCAAATGTACCCGACCACAATTTTTTGTAGGTACATAACACCCATTATGGAACTCTGGAGCTGGACTTGCTTTTATTCCTTTTAAGAATACAAGTCTACTATACAAGTACTACCTGCCATGTTCTGTACTAGGCCCAGAAATTACAAAAGTGAAGTCATGCACAACACTGCCATTATATACTCTTTGGGTAAGTGAATCTTATATCTCTTATTTTTAATGGTTCTCTACGCTTTTGTTATTGTTTCTCAACCTGTGGAGAAAATACATAACAGGTATTTCTAAATCTTCTGGGAATGTTTGTCAAAATCCACTCACTCCTCTCAACACCATGTCTTCCCAATATTTAAATGTTTTCAAGGTGGAAAAGAATGTGTATTAAAATAATAGCTATTTTAATTCTAAAACTGATTCTCTCTTTATAGCTACTGCCTTAGTTGCCAGAACCCCTTAAATTCACCCTGGAAGGCTGTATCCTAAACATTAAACCAGTGGTCCTGTATCTTTTCCTCCCACTGCCTTAGTTCTTTGAACATCAGCTTGTATAACCCTTTCTTTTAATCTCTCTTTGGTAGTGGTAATTGGTGGCCACAAGCTTTAATCAGATAGAAGAATCCCTCCTAACAGTCAGTTATTAAATCTCTGTCAGTAAATCTATTATAAAACACTACTAAGAAATTCAGATGCCTTCTCTTTATACAAAGCCTAACAGAGAATGTAAAGAAACCTAAGTCAGGGAATGACCTCTTGAAAGGCCTGAGTGGCTTACTTATGAATAGTTAGATAAGAGTGAAAGGCACTCTTTCAGTCAACCAAGCACAAATGGAACCTGAGAATGCAGTAAGAGTCACTGAGCAGTTCTCTGAATGAGGGTCCTTTCACACAATGAATAGGGCATCTAAAATAAGAGTACAAAATTAAGTCACAGGGGATTGAAAGACAAAGACACACTTAAAATAAAGTTACATTTACAATATATTTGACTAGATAAGAACATGGTAGCAGAAAAATTTGGCAAATGAAGGGAAGTCACTGTCAAAAGCAGAGTTCAAGGTCAAGGCAGAAAAGAAGAAAAACATTGTATTTTCCCATTTTTCTCTTTTTACTGTTTTCATTAATCATAGCCAAGTCACTCTGCCTAAACTGGTAACATCCCTCATGATCTCTACTTGGGAAAACAAAAGCCATAGAAAACCCCAGGGACCATGTAAAAAATACTTCTTATTCTGAAAAATAACTTGTGAGCCATAGAGGACCGCACTTAGAAAAAGATATTTTTTTCTGTACTCTTCTGTTGACTATATAATTATCAAACCTACCTTTTTACTTCAGATATTTACTTTTAGGAATTATGACTTGAAATTCCCGACCGCTGTCATCTACTGATGAATGAGCTGATTGCCGAGTTTTCGCTGCTCGATAGATTCTTGATAAGTAGATGCAAAGAGAAATCCTTCAGTTCAGCCTTCTTCCATTGTTTTAGAAAAACCTGTGGTTCACCTCCCCGTCACAACAGCAGCAGTGCCTGTTGGAATGTATTTGCATTAGTAATCTCTGACAAATGGTTTACTTGTTCAATCAGTATTTTCAAGGAGTAGAATCCAGACAAAAACCCATGAGCACTTGACATCCATTTCCTGTATTTTTACAGGAAAATGAGAATGCATACTCTTTCAGCTAATAATAATTTCCAGTGGGTAAAAATTTCATTTCATATGTTTGGTATGGTTCTGACCTATAATGTGGTGACAAAAGAAAACACTCTAAAAAACACAATTGGAAAGTCTGCGGGTTCCAGCAGATTCATGATGGGACAATGCAAAAGATGCACAATGTTAATGCACAGGCAAGGAAATGTATGCATGTCTTTGAAGATCATTTATGCAAAACCTGGGGGTACTGCTTAGCCATTGCACTTCAGCAAATGTAAAATTCACAAATGTCATTATAAAAGGCGGACTTTATTTTATCTTTCCATGGCTGTGATCATTAAGTATGCCTTAAGATGTCAGGTACAGCACTATCTATTCCCCTTCCACATCCCTAGTTTCTCCAGCCTCAATGTTAAAAATATGAAGTGTAAGACATGAGTTAAAAATGTGGGTGGGAAATGTATTTTGTTTCTAAAAGAGGCAGAAACTCAGATTTATGTAACATGAGCAGTTAGTTATTTCTCCATAAGAAAAACAAGATAAAAATAAAGCAAGCCTTCTGAGAGGGATTTCACCTTGAATATAGGGTTCTGCTTTCTCTGTGGACACCATGCAACTTTTGAATGTAATAGGCAAGCAATTTTTATATACATTTGGAAAGAAACGCATTAACCACAAGAAACAATATTTGGTTTAGGAATGTCAATTAGAAATAGGAGTGCTGACCTATTTAGTCAGCATGAGTATCTTTAACATAATCTTAAAGAAGGACTGGTCAAATTCCGTGAATCTTCAGTGATGGGTGGCAAAATTAGGGGATTGCAAAATACAGGTAATTCAGAATTCATGATTAAATTGAAATTGTCAGGGAAAATAAATATATACAGACATGGAAAGATAAGCAATGATAGAAGCTAACCTAGAAATGTAAAATATGTGTTGTTAATTAGAACTTTCCATGGAGTTTTAAAGAAAAGAGAACGCAGTGGGTACTGATAGGGAATGATTTACAAGAACAGCGATCTAGCCTGGGTGGCTCCCCTCCGCCTGCCACCTCCTCAACACAAACAACAAAAAGAAAACACTCCCTTAGTTTCCTGCTCTACCAAGCACCGGTTCCCAAGGTTCACTCCCTAAACTCCCTCCCCCTGGCCAGCTCGCTTGCTGTGCATGTGGGAATCTTATAGATATGGAAGCAGAAAGGTATATATTGCTCCCTTTGCCTTTTTTCGGGGCTCAGACTTTTTGGGGAATGACTCTCCTCTGAGCCCGCTGGTGTGAAATAAAGCCTCAACACTCCAAAACCTCCGAGTGCCATTTGGTTCTTCCGTCAGTGATTCGGTCCAGGTTTTTTCAGCATTTTCCACAACAGTATTAGCAGAAAGCTTTGTATTTTCACAGGACACTGAAAAAAAGTGATTAGAAAGACTTTCCATCATTGACAATTCAGAGTGCAATTAGCCTCCAGATTCTTGATCATAACATTTTCATATTCCAGAATAATGATAGTATAAGGTCTTCTTTATATATTGTTTGGAGCAGGAAACAAGCATACAGCGAAAAGAGAACAGATAGAGAGGAAATCCAGATGAAGCCTTAAGTCAAAGTGTGAATATATGTTTGCTCTGTAATACAAATTTTAGGACAGAAACTAGTTGTCTTTAATTTAACTCTTAGAATATATAAATTGCAGAATATTCTCTCTTAGCTGGTCTGTTACTCTTTTGTCACCTAAGTTTCAATTTCCCAGTCTATGTGATAGGGAATTGGTTCCATGTGCATGCATTGGACTCAGCTGTGAGACTTGTTACCCCACGGGTTAGGGGCCCCATCCCCAGACTTTCTAATTCAAAAGAACTGGGAAGTGGCTGAAAATTATATTTTTGACATATTCCTAGAGGCTGCTGTTGGTGGTCTTTGGATGACACTTTGAGAGTGACAGGTAGAGTGGAATGTACATTATCAATTGATGAAAGTTTTCATTGTTTTGAATTGGAAACAGGTTAAAGAACATCATGTAGGTTTCTCTTCAACAGTGTTTCTCAAAGCATTCATTACACAATGTACTTTTAAACATTGCCAAAGAAATACTGCACTCGATGGAGTTAAAACAAGCAAGGAATACTTTATTCAACTATTGAAATATGGAGAGTGTGACCTCCACTGTGATGAAACAAATGGTAGTAGTATTTAAGTCTTGGAGTGAGTCAGTGGGAAAGTCCTAGATGCCTTGACGTGGGAGGCTGGTCAGTGTGATTAGGCATTCTGTGTTTGCTGGGGGTGTTTGTCTAGTTAGGCTCTGACCCTCCACGGGAAGTGGGAGGTAGCCACTCTTTCTTGATGACTACATTTCCCAGGGAAGCTCTCAGATGCTTGAGAAAGACATTCCTTGGGCATTAAAATGGCAAGAATCTGAAAGAAGACTTACAAAGGGGCAAAGAATATGCACTTGCAAGTTTTCTACATACAGTAAATACTCCTTAAAAAGGGAGGCAAGGGGCCTACAGTCGGTAACAAAACTGTCTAATGTTTCATTATGCTGAGGGGAATATTAAGGCCCTTTTTGCCAATGTGCAAGATGGCAGTGTAATGTGCCTCAATTCCAGAATTTATTTGTCATAGTATTACTCTTTTGAAGGAGAAGGAGCACCTTCTGATATTATTTTTCTGAAGAATAAATCCTCAGAAACATTTCTCTGTGAGGAAGTTTGTATACAAGGCTGAAAAATTCTTGAGTATATGATATTTAAGCTGTTTATGCTGTTAATTGCCAAACCAAACAGTATATTCCTATGAGTAGTAATTGCCAAAGGGATAAATGGCGCAATAAGAACGAAGACTAGAGGTGGGAGACACATAAGGTAGATGAGTTTTGTGAAATATGGTACTTGTTTTTAAAATGCTAACACATCAATTAGCTTTGATGTGAATGTTACATATGCACATGGCAGTAAAAATACTTAGCATCTTTAGATGTATGCATGTATTTTTAGCTGCATATGTACTGTCAAAAGTAAATGCTAGAGGTATAAAATTCATACACACAAATGAAACCTGGTCTTTATTCTTTCATATTCTTCATGTTTCTTTCCACTGTTTTACTTAAAATACAGATGAGTAGAGATTTTTAATTTTTCATATAATTTACTTTTCAACTATTTAATTATGGTGTCCAAACATCCTAAGTTTATAAGATACTAGGTAACACTGAAAACAATATTTATCATTTGTCCTTGATTACAAAAACATGCTTTCATTTTCTAGATTTATTACACTGTAAGACATAATAAAGAGGGAATAAGCAACTACCCTCTATCCCCCTATTCTCATTCAAAGGGAAAAACACATATTTTAGAAGATATTTGTCACCATATATATAAATTTCATACTCATAATGCAATCTATTAATTCTTTATTTACACATCTTATCTATTGACTTCCTAACAAGGACAATAAGATTTAAGCACTCTTATCAACTCCCTGCACATTAAAGTCATACATTAAGTATTCTATCAATCTACTTATATTACAATGTGGGGGTAGTTTAGTGTTACATACTTTCATTATTATGAAACACATTATTTATAGCATTGTTCACAATCGAGATACATACCATCCTATGATTACATTTTTTATACTTCTCCCCACCATCCACCTAAATTAATTTTAAATTTAATTATAACTTAAAATTAAATAAATTTAATTATTGTCTCACTCGATGCTTACCTATACATGTTTTCCCCCTAAATGAACTAAAAATACAAACACCTTGTTATGTGGTCAACACTTCATGTGATTTATTAGGGTCAGGATTTCTTGGAAACAGTTTTTGGACCATATCATCCTGCTTCCATTTGGACTGGTGATTCCCTACCACATCAAAATACAGACATCACTGGAACTTGACTTTACCCCCACCCTGAGGATTCTCTTCTCCCTCCTGTAGTGGGGATCTTCTTTTCTGCGCTCCTCATCTCCTCTCTTCCTTATTCCCTCCTTGAGGAGGCCTTCCTTCTGTAGCTTCTTGAGAAAGTACCCATGGGAAGTTAATTTTTTACGCTTATGAAAGTAGAAAAATGTGACTTCTGTCCTCAGGCTTAGTGATGGATTTTGACCGTTTCCTCTCTTTGGTCATTTTAATTGCAAAATGGTGTTTTAAGAATAATGACAAAGCAGGAAATGGATACATTGTGGGTTCTGCCAGATTGTCAGTGACACTTCACAGTTTAAATCCTCTATACTCTGTAATACAGACACTGGAAGCCTAAAACTACATTTCCTAGGCTCTCTGCCAGTAGTGATCTGAGCAAGAATCCATTAGCAGCTCACAGAGAAGTGGGAGTCTGAAGGACACAGCGACCCTATTGTTGCTTCTCCAACAGAAGATGCTAGATGGTGGGCTTCAGTTAATAGGAGACTCCTCGATCTCTGCTTCCCTATAATCTGCTTCTGTGCAGAAGAGAGCAGGCATTATAGAGCATGGGCACAATTAGTCATTATAAGATCCTAGTTCTGAGAAAGCTGAAAGCAGGAACTGAGCTAGCAATGGCCTTCATAACCTTTTTCCTTCTAGCTTTTCCAATGGTTTTACAAATTCTTAAGCCCCATTAGCAAATAAATAGGTAAATAGGTGATGATGGATGATAGGTAGATAGGCCACACACACATACACACATAAACACAGACAAACAAAAACCTTCATTTCTGCAATATCTAGATTGCTTCCTCTCTTAAACACTTACTCACTAATAAGACTTTTATCCACAAAAGGAAGTCATTATTAAAGTTAAAAATTAGTTTTGGATTTTTTATTTTTATGTTTTGTAATGTACAAGAAGGATTAGTAAAGAAATAGAGGACAAGTCTGGAGGAAAAAAATCTTTCAAGATTCTCATTTGTGGTGAAAAAATTTGATATTGGAAAAAGCAGAGAAAAATTAACAAATGACAGAAAGCTAAGAGATCCAAGAGAGCAGGCTCTAAAGGGAGAGTGGCATGAGTGAAACATACAAAAACAGAAGTGAGAGAGAAGAAAATAATGAGGGAAGTTGGGCACAATTTTGTGTTTTAGGACAAAGACAGAAGAGTTATAAAAATGTGTGAGGGAATTATTAATTAAAGCTCCTTAATGTTTCCGTAGAGATGTATGTTTGAAATTCCTTTTAAAGATTACTTTGTATTGATGGCTAGCTACAGCCATTCTCTTTGTATACAGTGCTGACCAAAACTGGTTTATACAAGACACTTTAATTTATATGTATTCAATTCAATACTAAATTGTATTGGAAACAACTTGCTCAAATGTAGCTTGAGTTGACCAACAGAGCTCCACTCACTGTCCGCTATCTGGAGTCTTCTGCAGTTCTTTGACCTATCATGGAAAAAATATAAAGATTTCCTTCAAAATATCTATAAGCAGAAATTTCCCAGAATGACAAAGTTCCATATTTGAAGTTTCATCCCACAGGGGAAAAAAAAAACTTGGATAATAAAAGTAAAATGTTCTTTTAACACTTATCATCTCAGGGTCTCTGCCGAACCTAAACTTTCTTTCCTGATAACACATATGACTGGTTTCCTATCTCCTGTCTCACACACTCACACACACACACGTAACAACAAACATCAATCACATACTATTTTCTGATATTTGACCATTTCTTGGGAACAAACTGCTCCATCATCATTCTCTGCTTTCCTTTCATGTGATTGTGTAGGTTATGTTTTCCAAGATTTTGAATATAAAGGAGAAAATTATTTATGTCAAATGAAATACTAACACTAAAGAAACCACCATCAAAAATTGGCCTCTATTTTTTATCTCCTATTATGTATCATCTGTTATGGTAAATGTTCTCACATATATTTTCTCCTCAGTCCCTCAGCAATCCTGCAAGACACAGTTAGATGTGCACTTGACAAAATGCATGACATAAAAACATATCCTTGCTCACACAAATACATAGTATCTATTTGAATTTTAGAAGCTCTACTTCCTGGGTCTTTCTGCTATATTCTTATTAGCTAAATCTGCAGGTGCCAATGATCTACTTGTGTTCTTTCCCACCTTTTAATCCCCCAGTGTTAAGAGATATAATTTTCAAATAGAATCACACAATAAAATTGCTTTTCTTATTGTTCCCTTATTCTTCAGATGTATTTTAGCTACAGATGTTCTATTTCCTGTTCTGAATCTTAATTCATGGTTCTCACCTTAGACTCATTTCTATGTTCTGCTGTTGCTTCAAGCTTTAGATACCCTTCTTTTGTATCACTCATTTCTCTCAGTGAAAGCAAGGAATTTTCAAAAACGGTAGGATTAAGTACTAAAAATTATCATGTTTTATGGGATATAATTTTAATCATATCTTTTGGAATTTCTTTCAACTTATCAAGGGAAGAAAATTTATGTCCTTTAAAATATATTTGTTTTAGCATAAAGATTAGACTACATTCTACTCAGCTATACTATTTTATTTTCTATTAGTTGCTATAGAAAGCAGAACACACACTTTTGTATTGAACATGCTGTGTTTCCAAACACTTAGTACTTCTGTGTACAGGACATAGGATGTGAAGTATAGAGAGGGTCAATTGTCTCCTCTGAAAGAAATGACACAAGATTACATCTCATACCTGGGAGTTTTGCTACCTGTGGTCTTTGAATGCTTGC